>NC_135180.1:572293-627293 GCF_041146795.1 Maylandia zebra | reverse complement strand
AAAGCAGGATCTAGATGGCAGTCTTGTTGTTGGATGGATCCACAGTAACCTGTGCGGTGAACGTGTTAACCACTACACCACAGAACTACTAAAGCAGGTTTATTAACAGCAGCTCCACCACCTTTGGTGACACTATTCATTCATTTATTGCTGTTGTTGTCAGCATCAGCCCAGTGCACTCTGGAAACTAAAAGGAGGAAACAGAACTGAACATTCAAAGACAAAACTACTGAAAAAAGATGCCTCACTCTTATTTGAAAGTTCAGCGCCCGCTAACCAGCACTAACCAAGTTCTTTCCACCTTGAATGTCCACCTTAAATATCCTGACCAGCTGGTACCTGAGGAGGAGGAGGAAGAAGAGGAGGAGGAGGAGGAGCCTGTTTATATTTTTCTGCACTTTCTGATCTTTCCTGTCTGTCTTCATTTTAATGAGGTTTTGGATGCTTCACATATTTAACGCTCGTGTTTAAACTCTTTTTACTGATCCATCATCTCCTTTAAATTTCAGAATCCTTTTACCTTACGCAGCTATATCCTTCTACTCGTTGAAGGCAGTGGTTAGCATCAGGTGAAGCACACTGCAGTTGTGTTACAGCAGACAGAAAGAGCACAGCAGTGAGTGCAGCAGCGCGAGGAGGAAGGAAAAAGCTTGTACCTGCAGCACAGGCCTGCGGCCCGACAAACATCTGGCTGGCAAAGAGGGAGGGCAGAGGTGGCTGGAGCCAGCCGTCAGCTCCTGGTACCACTGCTCTAAGTCTAGCTTGGACAGGTGAGGCCTGCAGCCTTCAGACTGAAGCAGCAGAGAGAGAACAGGAGGGACGAAGGGAAAATGAGAAGTTAGAAAGCCATCAAAGACGTAGGAACAGGACAGAAAAGTTTGCATCCTACACGCTGAAAGCTGTTAAAATAGAAACAGACTACAGCCACCGCGGCACGTTGTCTTTTAGCCTCCCGATGAAAAACCTGTTTTCTGCGTTTAGGTCCATGCTCCTGCTGCAATCGTCCCACTAACCCAGCTGTCACTGGGCACCGTCATCCTGAACTGACTCGGAGCTGCCGTTACTGCCGAGGGTTCGCAGCAGCGACACACGACGCTTACGCTCCTGTTTCACTCCAGGTGGGAGCGAGCAGATCAGCTCATTGCTCCGAAAAATGAATCACACATGCTAAATATGATAGCTTACATGAACATAGTGAGCTGTCCCACTGCAGCTTTTAATGACGCCTTCAGGCAAACCTGCAGCGCAACAGACAGAGGCTCAGGCTCGGGTAAACAGACACCATCTCCGCTTTAAAAGAATATGAAAGGAGCTGCGGACAGGAAACACGGGCAGGAAGCTGTCCATGTTCCAGGCTGCTCGCAGGACGCTGCAGAGCCGCACTCAATTTGTTGTTTTCAGGTTTCCTTTCTGCGCCGTGGGCGGTGTGTGGTACAGAACGACAACATGATGGTCCAGCCCGTTTCACTACACCACTAAAGACGTGTGATTTTTTGTTAATGAAACCCTGTGAGACTTTTTTCACTTAACATCAGGACAAAGCTTGTACTTAGACACGACTTTATACTTCTATTATTATTTCTTAAGTAATAAAGCAGCCATTACTTTGGGGTCACACGCCACAAACCCACAGGAGGAGAGACAGCACACACCTCTAATGAGAGAGGGGGGAAGGAGGCATGAGGAGAGGGGAGGCAGGAGAAGGTGGGGTCTACTGCTCCGGGCTGCAGGGGCTGGCGAAGTGGGGAGGTAGGGGACGACTCCACCTTTGGCATCCCATACATCTGATTTAACTGGCCCACTGTCACATAATCCTTCACACACACAGGAAAAGAAGAGGAGACAGAGGAGAAGGTCAGCAGGGCGAGAGCAACAGGAGGGAGATGCAGCAGAAGCAGGAGGAGCAGCTCTCATTCCACAGTCTGTGTTTTCACATCATAAACTGACGACGACAGCATTCGTGGTAACACACAACACGTGGGCGGGGTTAAAGCCCGGCTCAGCAGCTCCGGCACAGAACCAGGTGCTACAGTCGGACAGAGCGAGGCTGATGCACACAGCCCAGCACATCCAGGTTTATCCAGGTGATTCAGCGGACACACCGTCTCCACGTTTAAGCACCGTGGTTGTCATTTGGAATCATATTTAAAATGGAATTTATCATATTTTCACATAAATTGTTACCTTTGGTTACATAATAAAGATGTTATTATTTACAAAGCTAACGCTACAAATTAAACGATCCTGCCCTCGTTCTGGAGTTTTATTCTGCAGCCATCTTTGATTAGCAGTTACAGAAACTGCACATTAATAAATACTGCTTCAGATTTTTGGGGTGAACAGTTGCTTCTGTCCAACACGTGTCACTCGTGACATCATGAAACAGCACAGCTTACGTTCAGTCTGTGAGGATTACATCAACAACCACGTTTCTCCCAAACGGAGCCTTACTGATCCAAACATGCACGTCTCAGTCCGAAGCTGCGCAGCATCCTCACTGTGACAGAGCAGCAGAGGGAGCAGCGTGGAACTGGGAGAGCGACAGATAGGAGAGCATAAACTTGGAGTCAAGACAGGAAGTGATGGTACCTCACAGGCGCCAGCCAGCACGGCATCTACGAGCGTGCGAGCCGGGCTTTTCACGGTGGCCGCCGCCACCGCCGTACATCTTACACACGTCCGACGGCTTCACGTATTCCTGAGCCGCAGCCGACAACAGACAGGATGAGAAGCGGCGAGGACGGCGCCGCGCGGTGCCGCTCAGACACAGCACGTGGACAATCACACACACGGACACGCGGGCGCAGAGCCAGTACACAAATCCTTCACGGTTTTTGTGACACCTGTGCAAACCAGGCTCGTTCACGTCACATTGAAAGGTGCACAGTGCGTGATGACACAGAAACACGCCACAACAGAAACAGCGCAGCTGCTGCCGTGAATCGGCGCCACATAAATGAACCAGGCACACGTCGGCACAGGTGATGCAGTGCTAAAATAAAAAGGTTCAAACTGGCCGGGCAGCGGCACACTACAGCTGGAGGGTCACCACGACACGGCAGCAGGGCATCATGCGGGGGTCAGTTCAGTTACCTCTGTAGGGCTGCTGGGGTACAACTGACAGGGAGGGGAGGGGTGTAAGTAGGAAGGAGAGGCTCGACACAGGGAGCGCTGGGAGGAGCGGAAGTCCTCCAACGACAGGTGGGCCTCGCTGATATGGAGCGCTTCCTGTTTCGACAGTCCAGAGGTAAGAGCTTTTAATCTCTACAGAAACGTTTCTGGGCTTCGTTAAAAGAAGAAGAAACAACAACAGCGGCGGCTTTCTCTCTGTTACAGAGTTAAAGGGTTTAGTGACCATCGGGCTCCCCACACTGCAAAGCCCCCTCTGTAAGGAGGCACTGCTATTAATGTTTCTATTCCTTTATGGTCCCACAAGGGGAAATTAGTTTAGCAGCAGGATAAAAATAAACAGAACAATAACATAAAACAATGATGACGACAATAGTGACAGAAAGTCCAAGGACAGTTATTTGCCATTAAGGAGACAAGATGCAGAGGGAAGAAGAGACCTGGAGTCTCTGAAGCTCAGACTCACTGTGGATGGTTCAAACAATAACAGGACGAGCCTTTCTACGCACATTTCTATTGTCGATGGCCACAAGTCCATCTTGCCAGCGCCCTGAAATTTTACTAGCAGTTTTTACCAGAAGCTTGTTTGTTTTTTCAAATATTGTATAACAAGACAGTTTTTAACTAACCGAAGCCTTTCATCGAACAAACACACTGGTGCTGTCTGTGCACACGTGGCAGCACTGCTGCTGCTGTGTGTGCATGTTTATCAAACTGCAGAGTGTGTGAGTCTGTCACTGAGTAACGCAGCCTCAGCGTGTTTGTGCTCTCTGCTCATGTCGCCTTCATATTAAATCATTTTGGGCTTTTTAAAGAAGTCATTTCAAACTGCTTTATATTCTTCACGTCGACATACGGGCCGGATATGAGGCTGACGTGATGAGACCGTTTCTTCTGGCTAGCATTAGCTGCCCTGCTAACATGGACACATTGTTGCTAAGCAGAATAGTGACTAGCAACATGAGGTTGACGGCTCTCCATCAACTGTCTGAACTTCATGTTGTCCTTATGCTGCCCTCGTATTATAAGCTGTGCTGTTAGCATGATAGAACTACCTGGACTGCACAATCAGCTGTGAGCCTTGTGTTTTCAGGCCATGAACACAGAGTGAAGCTGAACGCATAAACTCAAAGCGTCTCACCTCCCTCATGGCGGTGGAGGACTTGGGGAAGCTCTTTCCTCCAGTCAGAAAGTGGTATCTCCTCTCAAGGGCCGACAGCCTCTCCTTCTCCTGGACAATCAAACCACGCCATTAGGAGCCAAAACAACACTTTGGGGTTATTTCGATGTGTGACGTGGTTCGTGCGTACCTTCTGGAGCATCTGCAGTGTGAGCGTTCGGTCTTTAGCCAGCCGCTCACACTCCTGAGCTGCCTGCAGGCCGAGCTGGTTGGCCTGGTTCTCCAGAGCCGACACCTTCTCCTACACAAGACGACACAAAAGTCGGTGCTGCGGTTGTGCTAACGCGTGGTGTACCTGCCCGTACGTGACATGACGCGTGCCACCACTCTAGTGCAAACAGGCATTTTTCTTACGTCAGCCTCTCTGGGAACAAGTTTACGCCAATCATCCATTTTTAAGAAATGATTCACACAATCAGACTGTGATCGTGTGTGTGACACATTCACAGAAGACACCAACAGGACGGTGTGTCCTCACCTTCCTCCTGGCCACGCTGTGCTGGTACTCGGCTCTCTCCTGGAGCAGCTGCTGGCTGATGGTTTCTCGCTCTTCCTCCAGGCTGCTCTCTCTCTCCAGCTGCTGAAACTCCAGGTCCTCAAACTTTTTAGTTCCTGCTTCCAGTGCCTCTCCATCCTAATCACACAACACCAATCATGATCTCACAAACAAACTCGGACATTAATGTAGTATTTTTAAAGCCATGCTCACTAAAGTGCTACCTAACAGCAGAAATGATCTCACACACCTGGGGAGCACTTTTAAACCTACGTTGGTTTTTCTGGCTGAGCTGGTGCAACATGAACACTCAAACCTGCTGTTCTCACTAAAGACTTATCCTGATGGACGCTCCCCGATCCTAAAAGACGCAGCGACATTCCCACAAGGAGGGGAAGAGCAGGAGCAGGAATCTGGTCAGGGCCTAGGTTAATTGATTAGTGAGCAGCATTATGTGAGCCATGACGAATGACAGAAGAGATGCAGATCAGATTCACACATGCAGTGGAGTGGAGGGTTGTATCACATGACCCGTGTTTGAGCTAAATGCATCCCTGGGAGGAAACGCACGCCAAAACTTTAACACTGAGGCTTCAAAAAGTCCAGAAACCAGTGTGGCACACTTCCACGGAAGCTACTGAAAACCACCTGTCTGCACCACTGCTGCAACTAGAAGTCTGCAAAACCTTTGGTGTTATACAGACTGGGCGTCCACAGCTGTGTGGGCGCCCACGGTCCACCTTTAGTGAACCTACACTAGCAAATATTTAGCTCGGTTAGACTTTATCATTAAAACGTAATCATCAGCACTCGGACTGTCGAAGTGTTGGTTAGGGCTTGTGGTCGTTTTATTATAAACATTGGGAGGAACATGCTTTTCTTGGCTGGTGTTTTTAATAACAGGTATCGTTATTTTCCTGCGACACGTCGTCTGCAGCTGAGTGGTGTTACAGCACAGATACCAGCAGAAATATATTTTCCCCGGTGATTCAAAAATGACCAAATTATGCGCGCCCGGACGGTTTACCGAGATTTGGCCTCAGCGTGAGTTAGACAGACGCTCTACTTTAATATATGTCAACAATCTGTATCTCTCAGGATGCGTCTCTGAGTCAGACCCATGAACTCCACTTTAAAAAGAAAAACCAACTATTTGGTGCTATAATAGCGAAGGTCGTGGGTGGGATGGACTACAGTCGGGAGCTGGAAGGATGGATGGGAGCTTCTGATCAACTGACGACCCACCCTTTTGAGCTGTTCCTGCAACTGTTCCCGCAGGGACTCGGGACAATTATGAAGCTGGTTCTTCAGCTCAGCGTAGCCCTCCTGGAGGCTCTGCAGAACCCGGCGCTCGGCCTCAACATTAGCCCTCTCCTAGAAAGACACGACACACACCCACACACAGGATGGATGGACGATAGGAGAGAAAGACAGAAACACTGCTCAAAATCCACGCCATGCAAATCAAACGCTGTAAGGTGTTAGCAACAGACACAGTCACAGATTTTAAGGCAGTCCACAGGAAGTAGCAGGTACAGCAGCTAATATGAAATACTTTAATATTTCAAACATCAATAAGCTGCACAGAAGTTTGCACACAATGTATCTGGCAGTGATTGAGCAGAGAACGTTACCACCTCCTGGGTGCCCTTCCAATAAATACTAGCCTTGCTGTTACTGGCCGTGCTGAAGCAGCAGCACATGGAAAAAGGTCCACGAGGACTCTACACAGAGTTTACATCTAGCTACGACAGAGTTTACATCTAGCTACGACAAAGTTACTAAATGTATCTTCTTTGCACGTCCTGCCTTGTAGTGAAATGCTGTATGTGAGTACAAAGATGCCACCTGCAGGATCGAGAACATGCTCGAACATTCCCTCCTCTGCTGGTCAAACGTCTTATTAAAGGCCCAGAGCAGAACCGAGCACTACAGAACCAAAACCTACAGACCGGTCTGCTTCATCAGAGGGGGAAGAAAGAGCGCACTCTGAGTGCAGAGGAAGCAGAGGGAGGATTAAGGGTTAACGATGGCGGTTAGTCAGCTGAGTGAGACTGTGGAGAGCACAAAGACCAACCCTAAGGCAGAAACATGCAACAGCAGACACTGAATGAGGCAAACAAGCCTTCTATTAAGCCCTCACAGCATGGATCCTCTACGACGTCTATCAGTAATCAAGGATGCTCAGAAACACCGACAGTGATGACCCAGTGAGGGAAGACTGAAAGCACAGGCAGTGAGTGTGTCTGTGTGTGTTTAACCTCTGTGAACTGAAATAAACCTGCAGCTCGTCCGCCCTGCCTCCTGATTACGGCTTCATGTACCTTGTCTTTCTCTCTCTGGATGGCGCTCTCCAGCTCGTCCAGCTTGTGCTGCAGCTGAGCGATGATATCTGCTTCGGTCTCTATCTGGTCGAGCTCTGCCTGCCTCTCGCCCTGCAGCAAGGCGCGCTCCATCTCAGCCTGGAAGGACAGCACAGCGACACACAGTGGGACCAGCGGGCTTTGAGACGAGCATCGTCATAGCGATGCTGCTCTTTCTTAGAAGAAACGTTATGAAAAGATGCTGGATGTCACCAATTCCCATCAGCATCATCCACTGCTCTACCTCCTGTTTGGACTCTTGGAGTTGCTGCTCCAGTTCTGTGAGCCGGGTTTTGAGCTCGTCGATCCGAGCCAGGACACGGACCCGCTCTTCCTCCAGGTAGCCCAGCTCCGCACGACCGCCGCTGCCTGCGCTGGAGGAGTCCTCGTGCTTCAGAGAGAAACAGAGGGGTGAAAACATAAAGCATCAATCCCGCCACAGAAGGCTGTCCACGCTCATTCAAATATATGTAATCATTAGGAAATCTGATAAAAGATGGAGAACAAAGGAAGGCAATTAACTGAAGGCACAAGCAGAAGGAACTAGCCTCGTGCAGCATCCAGCGCAGGAATCCAGTCACAAACAGGAAAACACAAGCAATGCCAAAGCTGATGCACTGCTTCACATTACAAAGAGAAGCTAAGTGGAGTCTATGTGAGGATGAAACCCTGATGCAGCAGGCGCACCATTTGCCGCTGCATGCAGAGACAGCATGTGAAACCAGCGTGCCCTCTGACCTGTCTGTCTCCATTGTGCAGTGTGGACGCTGCGCTGGGAGCAGGAGACGTCCTCACCTCCTGATGAGTGCTCTCTGTGCTACTACACTCCTCCTTCAGGTTCTCCTCGTCGCTCTCCCTCTGTCTCTGTGCTAGGCGGAGCGTGCTTGAAGACGCCGTCCCTCCCGGCACGTTCTCCAGACATCCCGGGAATCCCGACCTCCCCAAGCACAGCGGATCCAGGCCGGTGCCCTCTCCTTTGTTGTACTCAGCACAGAGGTTTAAGATGGTCTCTAGTCGCTGTCTCTCCTGCGGCGAGCACACAAGGAGGACATGAGATCAGGCTGCACAGGAAACAGAACAGGCTGGTAACAGACTAACAGCTTACCTGTGACGACAGACACACTGATGTGTTTATGCACACGGCAGCCAGACTCTGAACAGCTGCTCGCTTCCTGACTGCAAAGGTGCAACTGATATTATTCTTATAACTGATTAATCAGCTGGTTGTCTTTATAATCAACTGAGACGAACTGCTGCTGACTTTGACCTTCGACCTCTTTACAACAGGCTAAGCTGCTGGGGCCTCCCATGATGCACTGCTTCGTCTTCACTCACCCCTTTTCACTGTGTTTACACACAGCTCCGTGCTATTACTTTATTGTTATTAACCTCTGTCTCTCTTCCACAGCATGTCTTTATCTTGTCTTCCTTCTCTCACCCCAACCAATCACAGCAGATGGCCCCGCCCCTCCCTGAGCCTGGTTCTGCCGGAGGTTTCTTCCTGTTAAAAGGGAGTTTTTCCTTCCCACTGTCACCAAAGTGCTGCTCATAAGGGGTCATGTGATTGTTGGTTTTTCTCTGCAGATCCTGTTACTGTAGAATCTCTATGGTCCAACATTAAGCAGCTTGAGCTGACTGCTGTTGTGATTTGATCCTATATGAATACATTTAGATTGAATGATTGACTCACAGACGTGAAGCACAGACAAACTATCCTTCAGTCGGTAGCCGTTAAGAAATTTGTCCTAAAACTCGGAAAATTCTACAAAACGATTGTCATCATCTGTGAGTCGCCCGACTAACTCACCAGACCGGCCCTGTGGTCTGACTGGTTCACCTACCAGTACATGGAACCTGGAACAAACTGGTGCCAGTTAGCGTTGTAGCCTTGCACTCATTAACCATCTCAGTTGTGTTTTGTGGATTTTAGGATGTTTTTAAAATAAGCCGAGCAGGCCTCGCTGTGGTGTAACTGTCAAGTCTTTTTATAGCTCTTCATGTGTCCCATGAGTCTCTGTGGTGCACAAACACGGTCCATGGATCCACCTCAGCTAACAAGTTAGCACTCCACCGCCATTCAAAGATGGTCGTGTCTAAATTAGAAAGGAACAACCGCAATGCTAAAGGTCACAAGAGAAAGTCCACAGTGGGTGGCATTGCTGTGGCTGCAGCCTGTGAGCACAGGCTGGGTGGTAACATATTAAAATGAACACAGTACATAATGCAGTCCACTTTATTTTTGAGCTCCCCGGCCTTACAGTAAACAGCTAGCACTGCTTGAAACAACCTCTCTGTGGCAGTCAGCTGTCACTGTGTGGGCTCAGGTCACCCACCCAAATATCTACTGCTGTGGAAGCCCTCTGCTGCAGACGAGGGCGGCAGCCGGCAACAAAACACCAACCAGTGTTTCAAAATCTCCAACCAATCTTTTACCAGAAACTCAGTGACACACTTTGTGTTCTTGTGATCTCATTCAGAGCCGATCTGGAACACTCGGCAAGTCGAGCAGTTTCAGCCACAGTAATGAGCTTTGGTGCGTCTTTCCCCCTCATGCTGCAGTATGAGCATCTGCACGATTAGGAGCTACAGCCCCCCGTTAGTGTTAACCTGGAATCTGGGACCAGCTTAGCTTGTAACTGAGTGAGTGGGAGTACGAGACCCCTCTGGGCTGTGCAGCAGTGCTGTACGTTCACCAGAAAACTTCAAACCAAAACCTACACCAGTCCTCCCACTCAACATCTGCTTGAATCTACACAAAGGTTAGATTGTTCGGGGTTCATAAGCTGTCTGACTGCAAGCCAACCTGGATGAGGAGCAGCGTCACACAGTCTTCCACATAAATCAGCTTCAAACTGGGCCTAAGATGCTCTCAATCAGCTGTGGACAGATTTCTGTGAATCCCATTTTTCTGGGCTTGTTTCACAGAAGTCGCCCACTTGTGTCCAAGTCTGTCTGCAGACATCTTTAGCAGCTGTGAGGCGTCTCTGAGCTGGCTGAGAAGGACGGAGGTGGTACAGCAGGTCAGTGTGTTAATTAGAGCCCTACATGTCCAACACTCATGTCCCGGCCGGACACAGTCACAGCAGCACATTTACAACATGGAGAGCTTTTCATTTGGACCAGCAAATGACTAAGAAGGACGTCCCAAGTTTAATCAATGCAAAAGAACTTCTCCCACTATTAATCTGAAACTGGTTTTAAAAATCTGATGTTGGGAAAAGGGTTTACTTGCTCTCATGATGGACACATAGCAAAATCAGACAAACACCAAGTGCCAACAGCATGGCTGAAACACAGACTTAAAGAGTCTCCGACACGCCGTAACATCACGCCGTAACATCACGCCGGTCCCCTCCACGCTGACAGGGCTGGAGATGATGGAGGACCTCCACAGCAACGTCCATTATAAACAAACATCCATCAATGACACTCACAGGAAATAAAACCCACTCGCTACATAAAGGGAACAGTACGAGCCTAGCCACAAAGGCTAGCTGTAGCACAGAGTACTGCTAAACATGTATTTGCAGCCGGGTCTGGCTCCTGTCATTAGAGGTCAGCTGCTTGGTATTTATAATCAGATCCTGACGTTGCACTGTTACAGTAACTACACTAACGAGTGCATGTGGGTGAAGCTCCTGATTTTACATGTCAGCTTTGTGAAGATTTTCCTGAATCAGTCTGGTATCTCAGGTCCTCGCCTGTACGTGTCACAGTTCTGCTGCTGCACAGCTGACTGTTAGTCTCACGTGTTCTCAGACATTTGTGCTTCGTAGCGTCTGTCCTGTGTATGCTGGCTCACGGGGAACCTCAGTGAAGTTATTCACGTGTCAACCTGCATCCTGTGATTCAGGTAAAGGATCGTAGTCCATGGAGCCGAGCCTCAAATAGATTTTTTATACATCTAAGCGTTTCTATTTTAGTGAATGCTTAAACCTGCCTGTGTGCCCTGCTGCGTCACCAGGACACACAAAACAAAGTCACAAATCTGACACCACCAACAATGTGACCATCACAGACACAGCTTGTACTGGTCACATAAACCAACATCTGCAGGAGGCAAACTTTCCTTTCATGATGACAGATGTGAGTCTCGCTGCTTTTGACACATTTCACAGCAAATTCACGCCTTTGATTCATAAACTGCAGCTTTGATAATCTGCTTAAATGTGCCAAAGCTGCAGCATCAGATGGGTGTGCATGCAGTCTAAATCCCACACGTGAGATTTTTAGTGGAGTGTTGGTGCTGGGTCAAGTCACCCAGACTCCAACCACGGGGGCTGTGAAGGACGTCTCCAGCCTGCACCCACCCTCTCGGTCTCACCTACTGGCTGGATTAGCTGGATTAAAGCGTTCTGAGGCCGGTGCTGCTGGTTTATCCTTGTAATGTGGCTGTTTCAAGCCAAACGACCAAAAACAAAGGTTTTTCAGGGAGTGTGTTGTCTACAGGATTACTGCAGATTAACTATCGCTCTAAATTTCTTAGACAAGAACCTCACGCGTCGCTGAGATCTGTGTAGTGCTACTGTAAAGTTGAAGCCAGCAGGTACCAGGAGGAAACAGCTGGCCTAGTTTGGAACAAACAGTTTCCAAATCGGACACGAGAACTAATAACACTCGTATTTGTTCCATTTAGAAACCAAAGCATTAGAGCCACTGTGTGACTTTACAGTGGACCATGTCCTGGACTAACAGGAGGCGTTACGTCTCCACACAGGACAGGTAGGTGTGGGAAACCTTTTCCCATACAAGTGAAATCCCCATTTAAAAACTGCACGTGGGCGTGGCTGTAGCTCAGGAGGTAGAGCAGGTCATCTACAGGTCATCGAGAGGTTGGTGGTTTGATCCCGGTCTACGTGCATGCTTGATGATCTGAAACAAACATGGCAGTCAGCTGGGTTACAACCCACTGGCAGAAACACTGACGCTGTGCTGTGGGCGGCCTGTCCTGTAATCTGAGGCAACAGTGAGAGGAAGGAGGAAACAAACAGGAAACAAACAGGAAGCAGTTCATGTCTTCTGGCGAGGCACCACGCGTTTACTCCCACTGAAGCATGTTTGTGTGAGAGCTCTGTGTTAGTTTACCATGTGGCCCCAGCTCCTCCCTCAGTAATGAAACTCCTGTAACAGTGTTGCTCTGAGCAGTAACAACGCTGTTCCCACATGTGCACAGAGCCACAGCCTCACTGTTACTCTGTACCATCCTCATCCTCCCAGCAGTCGGCATGGCTTCCTCACGTCTCCCTCTCTCCCAGGAGAGTCGCCGTCTCCTGTTTTATCCTCATAGCCTTTAATGTTCCTCCCTCCTCCTCCCCCGAGCGCCCCGAGGGCCTTCCCCTGCCCGAGTACCTTTGATCAGAGCGGTTACTTTTAAAGCGTACGGCCACGCTCAACCTACGTCACAGGCGTAAACACAAGCCTCACATGCACAGGCTCTGCAGGGTAAACTGGGAAAGTTCAACAAAGCCTTATTCTCTACATATATCTGCAGGCGGGGTGGGAGAGTCGCCGCACTTGCCTTCTCCGTAACGGTCTACAGAACAAACGCCATTCATCATCACAGCCTCGTGGTTTCAGCTCCCAGAGGAGGAACAAACAGACAATTTCTTTTTATGCTCGTTTCTCTGTCCTGGCTGAACGCACAAACAGGAAGAGCTGTTTAATAAAGCTGGTGGTCCTCAGTGTGGAGTCACTGGCACCCATCATCCAATCAAACTACAGGGCTGTTGCTGGTAGAGGGGGTGGCTAGCATTTAAGCCGCCGACGCCTCCTCTTTGAGGGGCGTCCAAGGCCTGAGGCCACTTCTTAAAGTGAGGACCAGGTTCCAGTTATCACGTCAAACGCTTGCAGCATAGAGAGGAGAACATCAAAGGCCAGATGCGAGTCACGTTCTCTAAACACTGCTGAGACCATAAAGCAGGCTTACGGCTTGATTGTTACAGGATGGAGATAACGCTGAGTGTGCAACACGTGCAGCCCATTACATCAGCTCTGTCAACTTAAACAATTTGCTACGCCTAAGAAATTAAATATCAATACCCGCCCGAGAAGCTGCTGGGTGCAGCAGTCAAACAGTGTGGAGAAGATTTAGTTAACGTAGGAGCCAAACAGCTGCACCGTGGAGGATGCACACAGCAGCACAGGGCTCTGCTGCTCCTTCCACCTTACAGGAAGACACCTGTGGGTTCTCTCAGGTAGGATTCAGAGCAAGAGGCCAGGCTGCTCTGACAGCCGAGGAGGCAGCCGGAGATGCTGCTGCAGTTTGTGTATGACAGCACAGGTATACATGTTTTGGTGCTAATAATAACGAGGCTTGGTGTGAGCCTGACAGGAGTCTAACTCCAGCATCTCCTCTGTCATTTATCACCAACTAGCACATGTAGATGCAGACTGCTAAGCAGGCCTACGAGCTGCAACACACTGATTTCAGCTCCAGGTTTCGTGCACAGTGAAACCTTTTCTCTGCTTTACTGCATGCATTTACAGTGATGGGACGAGGTCGCTCACACACGTAACCAGTCTGTGGCATCATCCATCTATAACACCTGAGGGGTCCACATGGGCGGAGCCAGACGCACAGCATCGACCGGCACCAAGCTCAGCTCCCTCAGCACTTTATCACTCCGTCACATAAATATGGAACAGCTCACTTGTTGTTAACCAAACATCTGTTAGAAACTTCCTGTTTGCTCTGTAAGAGATTATAGTGTTGGTAACAGCACAGACTAATACACCGACGGTGTCTGAAATGTAGCTTAGCGCTAACATGCATTCCTTACCACAGGCGTGAGCACTGAGAGCAGGGCTCTGCCTCTGCTTCAGCACAGACCCCACATTTCCACCCAGTCCAGGTTTATGGGATCGTTCCATAACGGGGATTAAAATCACATTTCCCAACCTCCACACAAATAGTCTGAGAGCACCGAGCTGGAACCACATGCAGCCTCTGAACAGTGCTACTATTATCCCTCCGACAGGAAGCGTGAACATCAGCAGCAGCAGTTACCTTCATGAGAGCTGCCATGCTGTTGAGAAAGACCGGCTTCTCTCTAGCCAGAGCCAGCAGGTACACCATGGCCTGCTCCCTGCTCTGAGCTCCCAGCAGAGGGGAGGTCCTGCTGCTGCCGCTCAGCATGTGGTAGCGGTCCATAGCTGCTCTCTGCGCGCCTCCTGGTCGAGCTACTTTGGGACCGACGAAGAGCGAAGCCTACCCTCCACTTCAGAACCCCCAGCCTCTCAGGTCTTGTGAGAGGTGGAGTTAGAGATCATAACATGCAAGGACTTCCTGGAGTGGGAGGAGCCCTGCTGGGTAGTTCTAAGAAAAGCAAAGGGGCTAACTCTGCACATGAAGTAGAACTTTATCCTGAAATAGGCCATGTTCACGCCCATGACTGATGGTCTTCAGCTGTTAGATACACTCCTAGCTGTAGATATCAGGGGCCGAGCGAGCTTTGAAGTGCTCCCACTGTTCTCCGCACTGGCTTTGAGTCCAACTTCTGCTAATTATTTCTCTTTTGGCTGTTTAATAATGAAAGCAGCGCCTTTGAAGTGCTTTGTGCTGCTTTAAACGCTCAGCAGAGGCACATTAAAGGCCTCCAAACAATTTCACTTCATGATATCAGGAGCTTCCAGGAGTCTGCTCCAGGAGGAAGACCACGTTGGACGTGTTGGAGCACCATGCTGCAGTGATGAGCTGATTCATGCATGACAGAAACACGAGTCTAGAGTTGTTTGGGTTACTTTACTACATATGGGTGCAGCCTGTACCCGCTGCCTGCTTCTGTGTGCGAGGACTGACTTATTGTGTTTCGACATAAACTCAATATTTTGAGAGCGTTGATCATTTTTCACTAACCACATTATAAATCCAGGCTTCGCTTATATCACATAACTCCCAATGCTGCGGTCTGCATGACTTCTTCAGCTGCAGATTTGTCCAAACGAGGCTGTTACAGTTCAGACTGAATCATTATTTTGGTCCATAGTGGAGACTTCTACGTTTTTAGGTCAGCAGCAGGCTGGAGAGGAAGTGAGGTTTGGACTTTCAGCCGGTCCTTTCAGGGCTCACCTCATCGTCTGCCTCCACCAACCTTCACTACATCCATGAACCTTCTCTGTGCTCCTCCTCGTTTCCTTTTGCAGCCACTAAACGCCTCGAGCTTCCCAGCCTGCTGAAACCAGTTTACCCATCTGACCTTGTACGTCACAGCAGGTCATGTTGTAGACGTCCTCCAGTCACAAACAACCCTCGACACTCACCTCCACCCTGCAAGCTCTTCTTCATGTCCTCAGGTGTTTGCACCATCACCCCAGACACCAGTGATGGTTGAGTCTGTCATCCAAACTCATAACTGAAAGTCAAATGTAATTGGCTGCCTCATGTAAACATCCCTCATCTTCTTCTCCATTTATAATTCCAGCTGCATCATCAGATCTCAGGTTTATACATTTTTATTACGACTCGTCTAACGGGACGCAGGTGGTTTCTCTGGACGCTGGTGCAGCTGAACCAGCAACATCAGCAGTGCCCCGCCCCCATCAAAAATCTTACGTTTAGATAATATATGCTCATGTTTTCCTCACAGCTCTGTCTTTATGCATTTCATTACAGACATTCTCATTTTCAGCACTTCTGAGCAAATTTGCATTTCAAAGGGTTTAAAGAGTGAGTGAGTCGTGTGGAAGCTGCCGGTCACCAGCAAAGAGTCTGAACAGTAGCATGGCGCCCTCTAGTGGACAGGCCAGCAAACAGCAGCCGAGCAGTTCAAACTTCTTTTTCAAACCGTCCCCTGCTGCGTGTCCTCTGAGGGCCAGACAGCACCGTGAACACAATGCTGTGTTGGTGTGACACGGTGCCCCTGACCTAATCTGCCTCTTGTTTGCAGCAGCGTCGTTGGTGCCGTCTCCAGACTGGATTACTGCAGCTTTCCTTTGGATGGGTGGGGGAACAGATTTATGGCTGTCCCAGATAAAGAGTGGTCTTATCTGTTCAAGCACATCTATCCTTTCCTGTTTCCTGGCCCCGTCTGATTTTCTAGCAGAGGAGCTGGAATCACAGTAATCTGCCTGGCCACAGTAAACATGCAGACGGGCAGCTTGCTGCTACAGTCTAAATATTTACTGTGCAGTGAATTACACAAAGCTGCGATTCTGCAAACGCTCCCTTTGAGAAACGTCTCCCTGCCAGTCAGAGGGTTCATGCAGTCTAGGTGCAGGATATATTTGGCAGCCTAGGTGGGCAGGTTTACTGTCCCACAGTAGCTGGACATATTTGGTCGTGTCGTGGGAGACGACGGTCACATACGCAGAGCGCGGGTATATTTGGGGCACTAATCCTCGTGGACGACGGCAAAGACACCAACTATGCAGGAAACCCTCCCCAACACCTCAAATGGAATATGAAGGAAAACGTGGAGGAGGCAGACTGGGACAGGTTGTTGACAGCAGTTTCTCAGAGTTCAACCTCCTTTTAAACTCCACGAAATCAAATCTCTGCCTGAGGCGAAGTCCTCACAACTCGAGGCCCATCGCTGATATTTCAAGGGCAGGTCAAGAGAAGAGAACTCAAGTCTAGAGAGAGTTGTACATCTGAGAAAAAGGATTCATCAAAGATGCATTAAGCATCGACCTTTATCAACCTCCGGGAGCAACCAGGAGGATTCCAACAACAGATTCCCTCTCCACAGGACTCTGGCTAAGGATGGCCCCCACCACACAGATCTGAAGCGAGCTAATCTGAGTGGAAGTCACACACAGAGACACTGTGAGTCACTGTGCAAAGTAAACTCTGCTCAGAATAGCAAGCGATGAAGTCGTACTTGCTTTTTTGTCCTTTGCTATTCTGGGTTGAGAGAGAGTTTTTTGCAGCTGCACCTGCTTTACGCCCTTTCAAAGTAAGAGCGGGCGCACAGCTGGTTCAGCCCATTTCATTTCTGGCGACCTGTAGCCCTGACCCCCATCGTAAGCAAATGCTTCGAGAAGCTGGTCAGGGACTTCATCTGCTCTGCACTACCCGACTCACTGGACCCTCTACAGTTCGCATACCGCCACAACAGGTCCACTGATGATGCCATAGCCCTGACACTACACACTGCCCTGTCACACCTGGAGAAGAGAGACACGTATGTGAGGATGCTGTTTGTAGATTACAGCTCAGCATTCAATACCATCGTTCCCTCGAAGCTGGACAGGAAACTGCAGGATCTAGGACTGAGCAGCTCCCTCTGCAGCTGGATCCTTAGCTTCCTGTCTGACAGACGCCAGGTGGTCAGACTGGGCAGCATCACCTCATCCCCCATCACACTGAACACTGGTGCTCCACAGGGGTGTGTACTGAGCCCTCTCCTGTACTCACTCTACACCTACGACTGCACAGCCACTAACAGCTCCAACATCATTGTGAAGTTTGCGGACGACACTACAGTGGTGGGTCTTATCACCAACGGTGATGAGACGGCTTACAGGGAGGAGGTCAGCGCCCTGACCCACTGGTGTCAAGACAACCATCTCACCCTCAACGTCGCAAAGACAAAGGAGTTGATAGTGGACTTCCGGAGGTGCAGAGAAGTACACACCCCCATCACCATCAACGGCGCTGCTGTGGAGAGAGTGAGCAGCTTCCGGTTCCTTGGCGTACATCTGGCTGAGGATCTTACGTGGTCAGTACACACAAACAAAACAGTGAAGAAGGCGCAGCAGCGCCTCTTCTTTCTCAGGAGACTGAAAAGATTCGGCATGAGCCCCCGCATCCTCAGGACCTTCTATCACTGTGCCATTGAGAGCATCCTCACTGGATGCATCACCACCTGGTATGGCAACAGCACCGCCTACAACTGCAAAGCTCTCCAGCGAGTAGTGCGGTGCTCTGAACGGATAATTGGAGGTGAGCTTCCCTCCCTCCAAGACATCTACAGGAAGCGCTGCCTGAGGAAAGCGGGGAGGATCATCAAGGACTCCAGTCACCCCAGCCATAAACTGTTCAGACTGCTTCCATCAGGAAGGAGGTTCTGCAGCATCCGGTCCCGTACCAGCAGACTGAGAGACAGCTTCTTCCACCAGGCCATCAGACTGATGAACACGTCATAGACACCTCAGCTTCACTACTGGAACTTTAACATTATGCACTCCACACTGTATATAAATGCCACTTGTTTTGCACATATTCAACTCTGTATATTTTATATATTTTATTATTATTTTTTTTTTTTTTTTACTATTTAATTTGTAAAAATGTGTATACACACACACACACACACACACACACACACACACACAGGAAAATATTTAGTATACACATCCAGAAATGCATACACTATTATATATTGTACATATATTTATTAGTTTCAGGTTGGCCATTCTTGTATTTTGCTCGTTTGTGTTGTTGTGTTTGCACATCTCTGTTGCTTGTGGGGCTCGCACACAAGAATTTCACTCGCATGTGCTGTGCCAGTGTGCCTGCACATGTGATGTGACAATAAAAGTGATTTGATTTGATTTGATTTCATTAATAAACAATCCTCAGCACAAAATACCGCGTCTCTGAACTAAACAGGCCTGACGGGACCGTCTTTACTGATAACGAAGTGCGAATCTGCCGAGGATGAAGCACTCGGGCACTCGCTTCGTGCCAACTGTGTTTGCCAAGACAGCGTGTCAGTCAGACGGCCATGTGGAGAGAGCAGCGCCAGGCCGGACAGCCTGGATCAGACGGGCTCGGTCATTAGAGAGGGCTTACCGCCAGGCTCCAAAGGCTAGTGACGACCAGCTGAATTAAAGGCTGTTTAAAGAGTTTCCCCTTCGCTCGTTACTGGCATCAAAGTATGCATTACTGCCCACAGCTGACAGAAACCTGTACCTGCACTCTCTGTAAGTGCTCGCCTTTTTACACTCGACTTATTCCAACCAGGGTCTAAAACTCAAGCATGGAGCAATAACGTAATGTAACAGCTCACAAACACGTACTGACAGGCTCAAACATGCAACAGTGTTAGAGCGTCACCAACACACCTCCGTGGTACGACCCACGCAGCAAAGGGTTGGAGGACAGTAAACGCATCCATCACACAAACTGATCGGAAACCTGGATCCTTCCAACTTTTACTTCCAGGTCAGGGATCACCCCACCCTCGGGGTTACGTCCATGACAAGTTCACTTTTTTGAGCACAGCGTTATAAAATGTGAGCTCGTTACAGAGGAGCTCCTCCAGAACCTCAGCTCAGTGTGGATGAGCCTGACGTAGAGCTGGGCGATAGGACGATAACGATGTGTGTTGTCAAACGGAAGAGCCACAGAAGCTCCGTGGTGTGAAGGTATTTCGGCTATTTCAAGTCAAACAGAGCAGCCACTGTAAATGTGCCGAAAGCAAGTCTGGAAATACAATAAAGCGGTGCAGCTCAGTCTCTGACTGGAAGCGCTGATTCGTCATTCGGCTTTTGTCAGACTAAAGTAACTGTTAAAACTGTTTGAAAAGCTAAGCTATACAACAAGGAGAGATTGAGAATTTCCTTTTAGTTCTCAGTTTATTTGATATTGACAAAAGTCAGTTTTGTCTGTTCTTCTGTAAAACAAACTAAGATTTATTTGTAGAATTAATATTTTGTTTCTAAGTGGAATTGACAATTTAGTCTGTTTCATTTGTTCTATTTTGAAACTTAAACGCTTTAGCGGCTGCCTTTTGTGTAGTTTGCAATATTTGCCTTTATTTATCTGAAAAAGTCTCATGTTCCTTAAGTACATCTACCCTGTTGAACTTATTATGGGAAATAAATATTTAAAAACAAGCTGCTGATTATTTCACATTTTACTTGTGAGCAACGGCACATTTAAATCTTACAAATATAGTTATTTGGCTGATATCGTGATAGATATCACCTGAAATGAAAAACACATCGTGATATGAAGACATCTCATATCGCCCAGCTCTAGCCTGACACAAATGCTGAGTAACTTAAGTGTCACAGGAATATCAGTGGACGCTTTACTCTGGAGACCTTCCAACACGAGTGCCATGGAAATTCGAGGACACTCAGCAGAAGGGCTCCTTCAGAGGAAAACATGTTCAACTCCAGCGCGTGGCTGAAGCACCATGAAGAGGCACAGAGCCTTCAGCTGAGCTCTTCTAAACACTTTCAGCTGCTTCTCTGAGCTTTACTTTTGTAAGTAAAACAGCCCCCTGAAACAGCCTCAAGATCAGAGTCATGTCTGTTACTTTGGGAAAGAGACTGTAAAAGATCCACCAAAGAAGAAGACCAAATGATCAGTAACCTCAAAGATGACGGATGGATGGATAAATTAAAGTGCTTAGTCCAACGTCAGACCGATGAACCTGTGAGTTCTTGATATGCTGATTAATAAACTTTCTGACAGTTGTTCTCAAACCAGACCAGATGCTGAATGGCACAAAAAGACACTGGAGACAGAACTGCACCTGCACAAAGCTGGAGAAGGGAAACCACGTCATTGTGCAGGTGCTGTTTGTAAGGTCGGAAACCTGCTGTCAGCTGAGACTGAAGAAGCCACCTGGATGATGACGAAATGCTTCTCCCACTGAAAACAACCAACTTCCTGGTCCTCCTGTTCAGGTGACGTCTGCTCTGAGAGTGCTGAACTTCAGATTCACCACACTACGACTGCCTACCATCAATGTGTTTTCACTTAAACAAGCAGCTGTTTGTTATGTGCGTTAAAGCTATATAACAACGTAACAGTGCAAACTCCTCGCTGACGGTTTAACCAAAAGGCATTTCCAGTGGAGACTGGCCGACACATCCTCAGCATAACCATGTATAACATCCACAACACTTAAAAAGAGGTTATACACACACAATACGTAGAGCTGGGCGATAGAACGATAACGATATGTATCGCGATATAACTTTTACTCGATAGAGAAATTAAGCTATCGCGATAGACCTCGCCGCTCTTGTCCTCAAAGAAAAAAAAGGTCAGCCAATCCAAATTAAGTAGCGCAGAGCCGAACCAATCACAGCCGCAGCGTCACGTCGCGTGACTTGTTACGTACAGCACAAGTGCCAAGCCGCACGTGTGTTTGTTTGGGAAGCAGCCAGCGCGTAATGGAGGAAATGAGTGTGCCGACTAGAAAAATCAACCGAGCGTGACCGAAGAGAAAACAGATGATGGTTCCAATGCCGGAGAGATTGTCGAACGGAAGAGCCATAGAAGTTCCGTAGTGTGAAGGTATTTCGGCTATTTCAAGTCTGACAAAAAACAGAGTAGCGTGCACTGTAAATTGTGCCGAAAGCAAGTCTGGAAATACAATAAACTGGTGCATGCGTCACACTGTGCGCCACGTTATTGTTTCGGTGAAATGAATTTCTACAATACTGTTAATTCTACTCTCTGCAGTGTTTAAATGCTTACATATACACACAGTTACTGTCCCTCCACACATACGACTCGGTTCTGCTTCTATGCCCCAGCTTTGTTTACTTTTTCCCACCGAGGCTTCTAGACTTCTGATTGGCCAACATTTCTGCACGGTTAGGAATCTAGCGCCACCTGCTGCTTTGGCATGTTCATAGCAGCGTTTTCCTTCATTTCTGCCTTTATGTGTGGACGGGATTATTTTTTAAAACGAAAACGGAAAATCTCCGTTTTCAAAAATACCCGTGTACGTGTGGACGTAGCCTCAGTCTCTGACTGGAAGCGCTAATTCGTCATTCGGCTTTTGTCAGACTAAAGTAACTGTTAAAACTGTTTGAAAAGCTCAGCTATACAACAAGGAGAGATTGAGAATTTCCTTTTAGTTCTCAGTTTATTTGATATTGACAAAAGTTAGTCAGTTTTGTCTGTTCTTCTGTAAAACAAACTAAGATTTATTTTTAGAATTAATATTTTGTTTCTAAGTGGAATTGACAGTTTAGTCTGTTTCGTTTGTCCTATTTTGAAACTTAAACGCTTTAGCGGCTGCCTTTTGTGTAGTTTGCAATATTTGCCTTTATTTATCTGAAAAAGTCTCATGTTCCTTAAGTACATCTACCCTGTTGAACTTATTATGGGAAATAAATATTTAAAAACAAGCTGCTGATTATTTCACATTTTACTTGTGAGCAACGGCACATTTAAATCTTACAAATATAGTTATTTGGCTTATATCGTGATAGATATCGTTATCGCCTGAAATGAAAAAAACATATCGTGATATGAAAAAATCTCATATTGCCCAGCTCTAACAACACGGTAACATTATGTTGAAGCACAGCACGTATCACTCCGCCAGGCTCCGCCTACGACAGCCGTAACGCTCCAACAATCCATCGAGCGGCTTCGTAGCTCAGCAAAGTCATACTGAAACGTTTTTGACAGATTTTTGAGCGCCGTGGACATAAACTCGGTTTGCTAATAACGACGGTCCGCTCGCATCCTCTACCAAAAAATGTGCTTTGTTGTGTATCTGACGGACGAAAGCCAAACCAGTTCCACACCAGTGAAGCTGCAGCATTTTCACAAACCAGTTCTGGTTCATCCGTCTCATTCAACGATCCGCGTTCGCCCTTCTTATTCTTCTTATTCTGCGTCGCCGCCATGTGCGTATGCAAACAAAGGCACTGCGCATGCGCGTGTTACCCATATTCTACAACATTATACCAGTATTACAATGAAAGGTGTGATATGGCCCAGCCCTACCTTCAGCTACGTCTCATGGTCTTCATTACATTCAACAGGGAAACTTAGAGTCACCTGGAGCCTGTCTTCTACCTGTGTACACCAACTGTGACCAAAGGTTTGAGAGAGTTGGGTGAAAGAGCTCCACTGAAATTCAATATGTTAGTCATTATTATTAAAGACATAAACATGTTTGATGGTCTGCACTAGTTTTCCTAGTGTTAGTGGACTGAGGTCCTTTTCAAGCATCTGACAGGTCTCCAGAGATGATTCCTTCCTGGTTCAACTGCTTCCACATTAAAATGACTTCAGAGCCACATAAGTGTGAAAGTCTCCTGCATGTACGCAGCCACACTATGAATCTGTGCGCAGCTGCAGTCTCCCAGCAGCCTCTGAGCTGTGTGCTCCTGTTGGTTTCACAATAAGGCTGCTTTCTCCTGAACACACTGTGCAGGCTCACTGTTCACATAACTTTGCTTTTGGGTAAGCAGTTGTGTGAATGAGAGGAGGCTGTGTGTGAAAGGCTTTGAAACACACGCTCACGGGCAAGAAGAATCTGTCATGACAGTGAGTCGACTGTGACTAATTACAGGCCCTGCAGCTCCACGCCCTGCCTCCTCACCGAGTTCAACAAATGCAACAACATAACGAGCTGCTGAGGAATTCAGCCTGTCAGAGAGCCTCTGTTAGCCTCCTGAAGGCCTTATTTACACGACTCGGTTATGTGCTCGCCCTCATACGCTACGAGCCGTGAGCCCATATCTAATGTCAATATTGTCTGTGTGTCTGGAAGTTGCACAAGGTAAAGGTTGTAGAAAACATAAGGAGTGTCTGACCGTGGTGTGTGAAGGTCAGCAGGTTGGTAACAGAGACGTGAACAACGTGAATTTGATTTTTTTCATCCTTTGGACAGTTTTCATGTCTCAGAGAGGCGACGAGTCTCTAACATTCATGTCTCTGATCAGTGATTTCCAGTGTTGGGACTAACGCGTTATTAAGTAACGCGTTACAGTAACTACGTTATTATTGTGGTAACGAGCACGGTAACTAGTTATTGTGCCAAAATCAGGAACGCGTTACTCGTTACTGGGATTTAGATAGGCTCGTTACTCGTTACTTCGTGTGGTGGCATCGCGGAGCTTCCACAGATTCAGTAACATTAGCAAGTGGTGGAGGCCAGCAGGTGGATGAAGGAAAGGGGAGGCAGGAGGAGAGACCCGAGGCGGCCGCCGGTCCAAGTGTGAACTGAACTTCAGGTAAGAAGTTATGACCTGCAGTCTCTCTGGGTCAGATATGAACCAAGTTTAGGTGGAGTTTATTTTTGTTATGCTGACTTTTTACAGTCAGTTACAATAACTCGTACTGCGTGCTAGCTAGCTTGACGGAGTTTCTATACAGCTGGGTGGTGCTATGATGTTACTGATGTTGAACTTTATTTTGTTCGTAGGTTAATTATTAGAGTTGCCAACCGTCCCGTAAAAAACAGAATCGTCTGGTATTCAGAGAAAATATTACGCGTTTCTTATTGAGGTGAAAAGGAACAGTTTGTCCTGGACTTCAGCTACAATGAAAAAGACACAAAGCTGCCTCTTCTTCTCTCATCCTCTCCTGTTTCTACTTCAGTCATGAAACTGATCAATGATCAGCTGATCGTCTCTCTTGTTTGTTTATCTCCCACTTTGCGCCGAAAGAGGAAACCAGCCGATGTCGCGCTAAACAACAGCAGCACGTTAAAGCTTGATCAGCTGTTGTTAGAATTTATTTAATATTAATTTCTAGTATCAGCTGATGTTTGCTGGAGCCACAGCTGTAAAGCTGCTGGTCATGATGTGGGTTTGGTTATCTGGTGAGAGGGAAACATGAAGATGAAACCAGGAGATGTTCTTACTGAACCATCAGAGCTGAACAGGTGATGGAGAAACAGGTTTACCTTTTAGGTGACATGGATGAGTTGAAGTTATGAACTGTTTCTGAGAGACAAATAACACCAGGATCCTTTTCTAAGTAGCTGACAGCTGGTAACTGTGCAGGGGCGGGTCTAGCAAAGTGTTGCCAGGGGGCCAGGTAGGGCATTAACAGGGAGAGGGGGGCACAAAGAAATACTTTTCTTTCTTATTCTCATTTAAAATGTCTAGCTTTTAAAAAATAATTATCTGAGTCTTGCAACAAACGATTGATAGATTGATGCATATATACCATCAGAACAGTGAACATCACTGTCACAACAGCGTTTATCTTCATTCAAAGGCTTTATGATTTTTCCTATAATGGCGGCCGGTCTCTAGTCAAAACGCCCGGGCCGATTTTCTGTCCCAGTCCAGCCCTGTATGCAGCTCATCTGCAGTCTGCTGTTACCTACATCTTCCTATTCAGAAGCAGAATTTCCGAGTTCTGAGTACAATCAAAGCAACACGACTGCAGTTTTTGTGTTGGATGTAAAAAGCTAGGATAGAACCAGGCGTGGGATTTCTCTCGTGGAAATGTGCACATTATCTTTTCCTTTCTGTTGGTAGGTGGCACAGTGCACTTGTGGCAGGATAGTGTTAACATGTAGGCAAGCTAGAAGGCTGGCAAAGTTATGGAAGCAACACATTAACAAGAGAATTCTGAGTAAAACCAAAGTTACTTTCCCTAGTAACTAGTTACTCTGAAAGTAACGAGTAACTTGAAGTAACTGAGTTACTTTTGATAGAAGTAACTAGTAATGTAACTAAGTTACTATTTTAAAGTAACTTACCCAACACTGGTGATTTCATCCTGCTCTTGTGTGGTGACAACTGCAGTCTCATCGTCCTCCTGTGTTTTAATAAACACCAGGGCAAGTGTGCATCATTTACACTATGACATATGCTTTATACATCTGCAGCTGTAAGCTAGCTTTCTCCTGATTGGTCGGCACTCACAAACAGAAGGTGGGTGGGGCTCATAGACAGTATGGCTCTCTTCTCTTTTAGTATATATTAGGCATATTTGCATTTGTTTACATGCATTTCTGTTCATGTATGTGTTCGTGTATCCACTTTTCCAAAGGTATAATGTGCATTTTCACATTTTCTGTCACATGACCATATCAAAGATGGCTGACACGTCAGATCCATGAGCGCATCAATACTCGCTGTGAATAAAAGCCCAAGTTATAGAGCACTCGAAACGGACTCTAGATCAGATATGGTCACCACGGGCACAGCAGCACCATCTACACGCTACTGTGGATAAATCCACTCCCAGTCCTTACACTATAGTCCCTTTGCTCCTTACAAACTGTTGGTTGGCCTGCCATGTTTATTCACTCGGGTCCAGACTCGGGTCCAGACTCGGGTTGAGCAGCCCCCCGCTGCTCAGGACAAAAACGCTCTCCAAAGCAGACACATTTAAAACGGTGCTTTCGTGTCAGTGTGGACAGCGAAAACTGAGACTTTTTGAAAACAATGACACATTTTAGTCATGTGATGCAGTCATGTGACCAATTAAACTAAGATAGTGAAGGGTATTATACTGCAGTTGTTTTGTTTGCCCTAGTATTCTCCCTGGCTTTTGCACCTTTGTACTTTTGTGTTACTCGCAGCAACAACTCCACCTCGTTGTTAGTCCATGTAAAAAGCTCGCTGCTTTTCCTCAACATTTTGCCGAAGTTTCAAAGAGCAGCAGACAGGAATGAGACCGGCCCAATCTTCTTGCGTTTCACGCATGTGCAGGACTGGAACGTGAGCGTTTTGGGCCGTTTCAATGTGGACGCACAACTCTGTGAAAAGGACAAAACGACAGTGTGGACGCCGAGCGGAAGCATCGTTTTCACATCTATCCGAGCCAGCGTGGACGCAGCCTCAGTTATTTTAATGAGGTCTTCGTACTGAAACTAAACTTCAGACGTACATGTTTAAAACAGCGGCACTGTTGGCTCACACAGTGAATCCTACCTGACCGCTCAAAGATGGATGAGCAGCCTAACAGCACCAGAGCCTTTCATGGATATATACAGTAAAAAATATTTTACTATTATTTTGATATTTTTAAAATGCAGTTTCACCCCAAACAAACACTTGATTGTCGTAGGGAGACATGTTGGCGTAACTAACCAGAACCTGCCGTGGAGCGCTCTGCAGGACCTCTGAGCCTGTAGAGGTTTAAACAGTCTCAGTGTGCAGATCTGATGCTGCCCCCGTGTCTCAGTGGGAGGTACAGGATGTGACCTGGCACGCAGACAGAGGGCACGTCGTCTCAGGCCATCCTACTCGGTCGATGTCACTCTGTCTTTAGCTTATAAAAAATACCCGTCTGTAATTACACGCCTTCTCACGCAGGCACAAACACACACAAAGGCTTTTTAAGGACGATTTCCATTCAGAGCGGCAGACAAGTTCAAGATGTCTACGGCGCTCCCTCGGCCCCCTCTGCTCAGTTTAGGAAACAACAAACAATGCGGTTGCTACGGGGCCCCGTGAGCCCCCCGAGAGAGACCGCATGTCAGCAGCAGTCTGGACAGCCAACGGCCAGGCTGCAGACAGTTTGCAAGCAAACACGCAGACCGTGCAATCGGTGCACCGTGCTCCTCCTGCAGGACACACACATTAGAGATAGCCGAGAGTATCTGCAGCACCTCCTCTGCTGATAATCACACTCATGAAAGAGCTTCAGCCACTTTCTCTCTCACTGGGAAGATCAGATCTGTGCTGTAAAAGTTTGACACCAATCATTCATGAATCTCTAGACGGTTCTCTGGAACGAATAATTAGTTAATAAAGTAATGAAAATGCCTGACACAGTCTTAAGCCCAGCGGGGAGACACTGAACCTCTAACAGTTACTACTGCTCACTCATCTCCACGTCTGCAAGGACCACGGAAATTAGACTGTTCAGGAAATTCATATGAAACAAGTGAGCTGGTTTGTTCAGCCTGTAGAGGTTTAATGCAGGCCCAGTGTTACACCATCAGCTGATGAGCTAACGAGTTCATTAATACAGTGCGTCTGTCATCACAGTTTGTGACTTTAGGCCTTTGAAAAGTCTTCTCCATGAATTAAAGCTACTGAATTAAAAAAGAGGATTACGAGAGGAAAACCGTAAAAGGATCTGTCAGGATTATCAGCAACAACTCAGCTGGAAGAAAACACTGATCAGCTGACACGGCGCATCCATAAGCTGTTTTTTTTAAAGACCGCTGAGTAACAACGGCACATCCCCGCTGAGGTACGGTCCCGACTCACCAGCCTCTCCATCTCCTGCTCGCGGAGCCTCTCCTCTCTCTGTCGTCGGTGGTACTCCAGCAGATCGTCCTCGTTGTCGCTGATCTCTGTGATGCTGTTCTTCCTCTCCCTCATACCGGGGTGCGGTCTCCCTGCAGACATCTTTCTGTGGGTCCTTGGGCTGGCTACAGGAGAGGAACCCGGCAACGAGCCCAGACTGTAAGCAGGCGACAAGGAATTCCCAAAGCTCGCTTTCCGTACCCCTGCACCCCCGACGCTGCCCTCCGTCAACAACGAGGTAGGGGATGGGCTGCGAGCTCGGATGCCTCTGCTGCAAGTCTGCTCCTCTGACTTGCGCCGAAGTCTGGGGCTCTCTGGAACAACCTTGCCCAGATTTGAGGGGCTGTCCAGAGTCCTCAGTGGGTTCACCGTGCCCGGAAGTGCCCCTGGGAGAACTGGAACCCCTCTGCGAGCCAAGGAGGGGCTTAAAGGTGGCAACTCTCTCATACTGCTGCCTGCTCCACCGCCCCCGTTCACCTCCACGTTCCTCCGGGCCAAGCGAGGGCTTTCCGGGGGCTGCAACGAGCGCGGATGCTGCTGGAGAGGTGATCCTTGGATTATGTGGACGATGGGGTCCAGGGGAGGCTGGAACGCTCTGGTGGGTTGAGAAAGCTGCCTGGAGGGGCTGGAAGTGAGAGAGCGATCGGCCAGAGGGGCGTGCTCTCTGAAGGGGCTGGCAGGTCTTTCCTGGAGCACTGTGGTAGTCTTGGTCCTGGGGCTGGAGGGCGACGGGGATGAACAGGTCGGAAACTTGGGTGTGGGCCTGGGGCTACTTGGCACAGCGTTTCTACCGCTAAGAGATTCACTGGAGGACAGAAGGGGGGTCTGCCGAGGGCTCTCAGACCCAGCTTGGCCCAGTCCTGTGTGGCTTGGCTTGGGGCTTGGAGGAGCCTCCGTTAAGACCTTTCGCGGCAACCTGGGGCTTTCCTGAACCTTTTGGCTCACCCCACTGCTGCTGAAGTTAGGCAGTATGGTCCGTGGCTGGGGTACCGGCGGAGGCTGGGCGGTGAAGTTGTAGCTAGAGGAGCGTACAGGCACTGGCGGCAGAGAAGAACTCTGGTCCTGGGGTCCTCCACTAGGAGATGGACTGGTAAAGCTTCCACTGCTGGCTGCTGAGGGGGAGGACAGTGGGGAAAAAGGAGGCGATGTGTTCTCATAGCTGGACCCCACAGACATGGCCCCTGGGCTGGTAGGAGGCGATAACAGATACCGGCCCCCTCCGTTGACCATGGGCGACAGAGGAGAGTGAGCTGCGGACTGGCCTCCGGGAGGCTTCATGGCGTCCGATGAAGAAGGCTGAGGGTCATCCATGACTAGAGAATCCATGATCTCCTGGAGGTCCCTCTCAATAGAGCTGACGATAGCGCTGTGCTCGGATTGGACTTTCTCTCCAGGAGCTGGGGGACACTGGGCTGCACTGGGCTGGTGATTCCCATTGACCAAGCTCTCTGTGTCTAGAGGGAAAGCAGAGAGAATAAAACGGGCATCAGACAGGTATTCAAACAGAGTCAACGATATCCTGCACCTCAATAACTCCCCCAGCTCCACCACATGCCCCGGCTCATTAGATATCACACAAAGAAAACATTTGCAGTGGGGCAGCGACGGCATTTTCATAATTCTAACAGCAGCAGCAAAAACAGGCTGTTCAGGATACACTGTGCATCATGGCACGACTTAAACAGCAAAGCAGCAGTGATGAGGGTCCTTCAAAGGCTGACTACGACATTGCAAATCGCCATCAGTTAGCATCGCACAATGTTTTGGTTTTTTTAGTGCAAGGCAGGAAAAACAAAAGCACGCTCTCATTTGCGTGTGTACACCGACAACAGGAAAAAACATACAGCTCTCCACAGGCTTCAGGTTCTGGTTAGTTTTGCCCTCGAGCTCAGCGGGTTTTACAAGGACTGCTGTAACCTGTGGCAGCGAGATGACTCGGGAGAGCCGAGTGACATCAAGGATCACTAGATCCTTGATGTCACTCGGCTCTCTGACAGCACGGAGCGACGACACGGGAAGAAATGAAGCTCCAAACTAATATGAAAGACTGTGATTGGTTTCCTGCTGGACAGTCAGTCCCGTCACTGTGTTAGATGCACATCTTTGTTCTGGGCGGTCCAACCAGCTTTAGTATAAAAAGCCTCTGTGGGTAACGAGCTTTTTAATACAACTACCTTCAATGACTATGAGAGTAACACTGTTGGATGATCTCTTTCCCCTGAACAGAAGAAGTGCAGTGACACTGCCTTCCTTTAAGAGTCTTTAACCCTGATAACTTTCCATTATTCCTGTGCGGTTGTGTCACAGCGTTCCTTACTGTGCCGAAAACATCCTACGAGCCTTAGCCCCTCCTAACTCTTCACAGCCGCACTGAAATGAAACTATTTAAAACATGTACTGCCAGACTTCCTCACCTCCCCAGAGAGCTTCACAAACTGCTGAATTCGAACCTGTTATTTAAGATGCATTCAACGTCAATTTTCCAGCCTACTGTGGAAGACAGGTAAGTACAAGGCCAGAGAAGGGATTAGTAGTGAGGGGAAAAAGGAAGGAAGGACACACAGACGGCACTGGATAGGAGAAAATGTGCCTACATAACCCAATTACTGTATGGCCCGAAAGCAAACGTAGGACACAGGCCAGGTAATCTCATCTTAATCATCTTCCTCCAATGTCAGCACAGTAGATTATAACACCAGAAACACACAGCCACGTGGCTCTGAGGCAGGGAACACTCCACAGATCAGGTTTTATTCACCTTAAATGAGGATTATTGTAAGGTAGCGTCATCAGTGCAAACACAGAGGTAATAAAACAGCTGTCGTGTCTGAGAAGCAAATAAAAGAGTCAGTTTTGTGTCACAGAGGCAAATCCCATCAGTGCAAGTGCTTTAAAATACAGAAGCTTCACAAATAATGCATTAGCTGTGCCTGCTCAGCTGACACCACAGCAGCTATGCTTGCTTTTTCTCTAATAACGCCAAGCTCTGCCCACGTGACAGCCTCACCACAACTGAATATGAACGCATCTGCGTGTAAATAACACGGCAGTGAAGTAACAATGCTAGTGTCACATCGACCGTCACGGATCCTGATGTGAGGAACACACAATACGGGATAAAGGCGGCCGTTTGCTGAGGGAAAGCCCGTGCAATGATGTCATGGCATACAGACCATCGCCTCCAGCGCATCGCGACAAACTTCATTTAAAAACTGGCAATTTACGCCGGCGTGTTCGCGGGTAAAGACGAGCGCCGGCTTCAACATGACGGCATGATATTTTATCACACGGAGCATCCTCTGCTTTTCGGCACCAATTCCATCATATGGAAGCGCTAGCTAACAAACACACGCTTGGTTCATCTGCCATTACCCATTTCTCCCCCTGACAAGAACGCCGTATCATGCTGTTAGCAAAGAAGATCAGATGTATTTAGAGGAAATCACACAATCGTGTTTATTAATGTGATATGATCCGAATAAAGATGCAAAGTCACAGTGATTGGTTCGAGTGTGTACCGCTGCTCTAAGACGTGCACACCTTCTTAGATAAATGCACGAATGAAAAATCGACGTATTGTTAATGGAGTTTGGCGTGTGACCGCTTGGCATCACTTTTCTCAGGCGCGGAGAGCTAGGGTTACTCACATGAAGGAATAAAACTGCGCCCCGGTCAGTTTCAGTGCGGTTCACCTGCTATATGACCCACACATGAGGCCACGTCCTCCGGACAGCGCTGACAGGGCGGCTGTGGCAGAGCTCCGCCGTGTCTGGCTCCACACACACCGAAGAGACACGGAGCTTCAACGCCGCGCTGACAGTTCAGCCGGGGTGCTGGGTACCGCTGCGGACCGCCGAACCGCTGGCGTCAGGTTACGCGAACAGTAACACGGCATTTCCGGTCTTGACTTTCAAAGTAAATCTCTATTAGCGTCAAGGGAACGTGCCACTGTTGAGAACATTTTCACTATTAAGGCCGATTTTAACTGAATATGAAAGTCCATAAAATACCTTAGAAGTGCAGTTTTACAATTAAACCCAGTTACGAAAAACAAATCGCTCTGAACTCTATTTTATTTTGAAGGTACATTTGTATGACTGACCGTGTCGTGGTTTACTTAACGAAGCTTTTCCTGCCCGCAGTGATGAACCACTGCGAGATTTGCGAGCAGTTTGTCACGGCAGCACATTTTATTGTTCGTCACTGTTCTCTGTGTCAATAATGCAGGTTAGATGCGACCGAGGAGAAAGTATTGAAACGGCCCGTGTCCACGTTAAAGCCAGGGATGGCGGTGAGAGAGCGATGCAGCTTATTAGTTTACCCAAACTAGGCGAACCTCAAAAAGATAAACTTTGGGACAAAAGTCAGAAATGACAAATATCCCTGTGCACCCACCGTCTGTCTGAATATCTTTCCACATAAAAACACTCACACTGATCGAGCATGGTGAAATATTTAAAGGAAAATCAGAGAGGTTCTTCTGGGATGGAAATGTGGGTTTGGAAATGGAAAACAGGGGCAGGAAATATGTGGCGGTTACCCTGTTAAATGGCAAAAAGATCCCCAGTTTGACGTCCTAATAGTGCTTTATTAATAAGCACTTGCTTTCATCTCATAATAGTGAAAAAAAGAGATTCAGCATGCAGCAGTGCCAATCTAAAACCACAACTGCATCCCCAGCCTTCAGCCTTGTCCTCAGAGCTGTCCAGCAGCCAAGTCACTGGGAGATAAAGGCCTTTCACTGGGAAGAATACAGAAGGCTGGGGAACAGGGACCAGAGGGGAAACCCAGGCAGGGAGGGCGCAGAGATGGGAGACAGCACACTGGAACTGGGAGCTTTATAAATAGCCTCTGAAAAGGATACTGTAACCCCAGCCATCAGCCACTTTAAGGAACCACAAAGCCGTCTGCTGGCCTCGCACTGAGATACAGGAAGTGCCAGCTGGATGAAAATCCAGCAAAGCTTGCAGAAACTAAACGAGACAGGTAAATGCGACGGACGCCGCTGCAATTTGTGACTCTTTGCTGGTCTTCAGTGGAGGATGTGACAGTGTGTGGCTGTCTGTCTCTCTGTCTTGCACAGAAACTGATGACATGTCCTCTCCGCCAGCGCCACGTGGGACAGGCTCCAACCCCCCTCCAAACCTGATAAACAGCTAAGGAAATGGAGGGCGGACTGACAGAGTGGTGCAAAGTGCACACGACTCTGGAGAATTGCATGAGGTTTGATTTTGCAAGACAATCGTTACAAAGTGATGCAAGTTTTAGGATTCACAGAAGTAGGCCATAAACAACTAATATGCCAACCAGCGCCACCAGGCTGCTGACAACACCAAACGTCCCCTGTCTGCAGGACTCATTGCAGTGTTACCATGTATGTGTGGCAGCATGGTCCCGTTAGGGAGATCAGAAGTCCTCAGGAGCCCTGGACCAGCAGAACTGATTTAAAGCAGACTCAGAGATTTCGATCAGTAATTTTTCCTTCATTCACGTGTGTATGGAAAACAGACTGTATACTAAAGACAGAAGCAGGATCACCCATTGTTAGCATTTCCACACTGACCATCTCGGCGTTTTGCAGCAGTTTGTGACGAGGAAATAGCAACGAGCAGCGCTGACTGTGAAACGAAGGGAAGCTGCAGACTGATGGGCCGGCGGCATGTCAATCACAAGGTCACCATGACCTCATTGATCCTCTATTTGTAATCAGAAGGTTGCCGGTTCGAGCCCCGGCTCGGACAGTCTCGGTCGTTGTGTCCTTGGGCAAGACACTTCACCCGTTGCCTACTGGTGGTGGTCAGAGGGCCCGGTGGCGCCAGTGTCCGGCAGCCTCGCCTCTGTCAGTGCGCCCCAGGGTGGCTGTGGCTACAACGTAGCTGCCATCACCAGTGTGTGGATGTGTGTGTGAGTGGGTGGATGACTGGATGTGTAAAGCTCTTTGTGGTCCTGAGGGACGAGTAAAGCTCTATACAAAAGCAGGCCATTTTTATTTTACTCTAATGGAATCTTTACCCGTTTACTCAAGTCACACATCAAGTAGGTCTGTGAGTCATTACAAAGAGTGCAGATTTCAGACTCATACAGCAGCTTCACATTTCAGACCCACAAACTGTCTCCATCTTTTGTGTACAGGTATACACGTTATGTGCTTGATGGAACGTGACATCCACGTGTGGTGCTTCAGTCTATCAGCTCTGTCCAGCCGTCACACCTGTACTGACTCTACCTGCACCATGAATCTGGAGAGATGCTCCGAGGTATCGTAAAGACAGGAAGTGACTACAGTTTGTTGATCCTAGAGCACAAACTGCATCTGTACATCGCAGAGATTCAGCCTAACCACACTCACGCTGACTCACAGCTGACACACACTAGTTCACACACAAAGATAACATGTGCCACTTTCAAGTCTTTTCAAGCTGACACGGCGGACATGCTGCGTTTATCATGGGAGTGGCATAAGCAATCTTCATCTGAACGCAACTCAGGAATGCGTAATTGGTACGTTTCTAAACAACGGAAGGCTTTCATTAGTGGATCAGGAAGTCCAGAGCAGGCAGCGTGCCTGTGTGCTATACTTATCCCCTGGTGGCACGCCGTGTCAACTGTGGGGGAGGACGGGGGACGAGATGCTGTGACAGATCCCTGGAAGTATAGCTTGCCAAGAGAAGGTACACTTACAGCTGTGGACACACACACACACACTTTGCCTGGAGACAGAGGAATGAGATGAAACATGCATGGTGTGAGCTCGGTCCCAGCTGGGCCCTGCTCAGGCTCTGGGCTCCAACAGACCCTCCAAGTGACGACGAGGGTCTGATAACAGAGCTGCAAACAGAACTCTGACCAATCTATGACTCTGCAAATATAAAATGTCTTTTTAATGAAACACCAACCAAAGTAACTGAGAGCAGCTGACGTTTGAAAAGCCAACAAACACACAAAGAAAAGTCTGCTGCTCCACTTGCTCCACCCTTGTGTGGAGTTTACTGCTGTACAAGCAGCCACCTGTAAACTACACCTCTCCACCTCCAGCACCCGCCTTTTTACCGTCTGCTCCTTTCATCCGTGCAGGCCGAGCTGAAAATGAGATTTCTTACGGGGGAAACGAGGTCTTTCTGTTTCCTGGACAAAGTGCCAGTGCTGAGCTTTTCAAAGTGATTTGTGTTTGCGAGGTGTGGAGTCAGTGCTCCCGAGTAATAACAGTCAGGATATACTACGTATGTATGTGGAAACCCCACAATAACGGCACAGTACCTGCACAGAGTCTGTAGTCCCCAGCAGAGACACTTCCTCCTTGGGGCATCATACTCTTCATCCTGAAGGCTTCCTCAGGGTGGTTGAAGCGAAAGAAGGCTGATTGGCCAAAACACAGCATGCAGCCTGGAACAGAAGCACATACATTTCATTTTCACCTGTGCTTAGTCATCACATCCCTGTACCCTGTAGCTCTGCCACGGGAAGCTAGCAGGTCACAGGTGTGCCACAATTATGTGCAGTTGTTTTAGGGTAGGTGGGGCTACAGGGGTGGGAACCTTTGGAGAACCGTTATCATTGTTATCATTGAATACTGTAAAGTATTTTTGCCCGAAATGCCCACCCCCCACGTCACCCGCCATGCAGGTCGAGAATCACAACCAATGTTTGTCTGCAATATCTCTGAAAACTCTCCAAAAATGTCTTTTATTGAACAGTTTCTGATGTATAAAGAACTCCTGGTCCAGCTATGAGAGGAAAACGCTCAGCACAGCCACACATGCTTAGTGCGACCGGGACAAAAAAAGCAAGAGGTTTGCTGTTTGTTTGGGAACAAAGGCATCACTGCCATTCAGTAGATGGCACTAAGGCTTTAATGTGTGTGCTAATATGATGCTAAAGCTCAAAAACAAGTACCAAATCTTCATTTAAAGACTATAAAGAGCTAGCTTAGCAATTCATTAGCAGAAATACTCACTTCCCCACACTAACCAACAACTTTTAGTTTCTGACTGTTTCCTGTCTTATTTAAGACATGAACATTACAGGAATGAAGTGGACTGCTAACCATTTAGGAAGAGCCAGCATAGTTTTATTCCACATTTACAGTCTTTATGCTAAGCTAGGCTAAAGTGTCAAATTCCTTAGGTAACATAAAAACCATCCATCATCCATCCATCTTCATCCACTTTATCCGAGGCCGGGCAGCAGCCTAAGCAAAGAGGCCCAGACCTCCCTCTCCCCAGCCACCTCCTCCAGCTTGTCCGGGGGAACACCAAGGCGTTCCCAGGCCAGCCGAGAGATATAATCTCTCCAGCGTGTCCTGGGTCTGCCCCGGGGCCTCCTCCCGGTGGGACATGGCTGGAACACCGCGCCCAGGGGGCATCCTTGTCAGATGCCCGAACCACCTCAGCTGGCTCCTTTCGATGTGGAGGAGCAGCGAAGTAAAAGCGAAGCTCTCAATTTACCGGTCGATCTACGTCCCTACCCTCACCTATGGCCACGAGCTGTGGGTAGTGACCGAAAGAACGAGGTCGTGGATACAAGCGGCAGAAATGAGCTTCCTCCGAAGGGTGGCTGGCCTCTCCCTTAGAGATAGGGTGAGAAGTTCAGCCATCAGGGAGGGGCTCAGAGTAGAACATAAACACCAATCTAAATTTAAAAAGTAAACAACATTTTCCTCAAATATATTTCCTTTGACATGCAGTGAAGTACAGGAACAAAGTAGTACAAACAGTAAGCATATCTGTGTGTGTACTAATAAATATGCTGCGACTTTCCACCACAGCCCGACTCATTCCTAATATTTCACATACAGACGTGAGCAGCATCGTAACGCTCACAGAGACTGGAAACAAACTATCCCTGAGAAACTGCTGATGCGTCTCATAGCAGCATCCAGTCTGAGCACAGAGCGCACATGACCGTTTGAATCGCCAACACAGACGTAAGTAAGGTGAACACGAGACGTCCGAGTTGTTCTGACAGCATCAGGAACGAGCTCACAGACGCTGTGCTGACTCAACCATCATCCACACAGGGCAGAGGGCACACCGTCCTCTGGCACGGTGCAAACGGGCCACTGATGACACTTAAACCTGATATAGCTGGATGAAGACTGCAGAAAACAAAGTACAGAAAAGATCTGAGACATGTCCAAGTTCAGGAGACACATCTGTACAAACTGTCAGGACGGTTTCTCTGCTTTCTGGGAAGCAGGAAGGCACATCGGAACTACAAAGATTCAAAATATATCTAAATAGTTCCCAACTTCAAAACGTCTGACTTCTCGTCACATCGGTTTACACAGCAGAACAATCTGATCTGCCTCTGCCTGACATCCTGTTTCTGCAGGAGCTACGTCCAATTAAAGAGATAAGATGATAAAATGCCATTTCAGCAGATCCACGATAAACAAAGTCTGGTCAGAATAATTCTATAAAGAAAACTTCACAAAATTCACATCCATTGCCCTGAGCAGCTATATTCTAGCTGCAACACGCTACAAGCTAACGGGCCGGTCACAAAATGTATGAATCACAGTGCAGTCCAATAAGCTTTAAACACAGCGGTACCTCCGTGTCCTGGTGAGAGCTCAGTGTTGCTCTCACACTCACTTTTTAATGGTTGTACTGGAATTAGTTGAACCTGCTGCAGGTTCTGGCTGGGGTCCGCGTCCTGCCTTATAAAGGACGTCCATCACCAAATGGACTCTTCTCCAGGAGACACTTGTTGCACAAGTTAATGTGTGAAATGCTGTGTTAGAAAAGACTGAACGAACACTAGTCCTGCTGAACTCTGCAGCTCCCAGGTGGCTCAGGACTAACAGGTGCCTGTCTAATGCATTTACACAGATTTCCATTGTCAGAGTAAAAATGTGCAGCAATGGTTGTTTGACTTTGTCCACCAAACTCAGAGCCGTCCTGTGTTCGGGTGAATGTGTCTGCTACAGTGTGATGCAGCGTTTCACTCAGATGGAACCAGCGCCACACACTCCCCAGCTCTGTGTGGTGATATCAATCACATCCACCTATCTGGTTTGAACATCAGAGTACATCATTCACAGAACTCATTCAGCTCCTTCATGTGCCATGAGCCCGATAACAGATCAGCAGTCGCACGTTTATGGTTTTCTCAATACGGCATCATTATGTCCTGCTGACATGACGAGGGAAAGGTCTTCCAGGCCAGCCGGAGATAAGATCCCTGCCTGTCGTTGTGAGGCCTGAGGTAAAAACAGGAAATGCTGCTGTGATGGACGACAGAGCCAGATTGGCCTTTTATTATGGAGAGACACACACGCTGACAGCCTGGGGAAAAACACCTGATTACATCCTGAGCCGTGGGTGAGGCCTGATGGAAAACAGGTGCAGACTGCTGCTAACATGAGCTTAGCACAGAGGGGTCAATGCCACCGCAAAAAACAACAACCTGTGTAGAACGGTGCATGGACTGCTTCTTACACAGCACGCTTCTACAACTGTCTATGCAAGTGCTTCTAATATTCATACTCTGATGGACGCATCGCAGAGGAACTTGGGGTTAGCATCTTGTCCAAGATATTTGGCATGTAGACTAGAGCAGACGGGGATCGAACCACCAACCTTCAGCTACAGCCCTAGAATACATTTACTTCTCTTTTTCTCGTTTGCATGTCATAGGCTGGTAACAACTATTAAAGTCTGGCTGTAAGCCACTCGAACATGGCAGAAGCATAGATGTATATGCTGTGGTCAAGTCAACATTCATGTTTTACATGAAATAATACTGTAACGTCAGAAGCAGCCACATTTGAATGGCAAGGTGGAGTGCTAAGCTAGCAGCTAATGCAGCAAGCTTTGTTAGCTGCTGGTTATGGACCCGCCTCTAGTGGCCATTAAAGGAACTGCAGGAGGTTGCTGTTTGGCAGAAGATCCCTGTTTAACTACTGCAGCATGAATAGTACCAGTTATACTCTAATCGTTTACACACTAAATTTCAATGTAAAAACATAGAAAGCATCGTCCCTGTAATAAAAATGATTCCTGTACTGTAAAATAACGTGTTGATGCTAAATGCTAATAATGATATTTATATTAGTGCTATAAAATAAGATAAGATAACCTTTATTAGTCCCACACGTGGGAAATTTGTTTTGTCACAGCAGGAAGTGGACAGTGCAAAAGTTATGAGGCAAAAATTAGAATACAATAAGAATAAATACAGTACACAACTGTACAGAATAGAATAAAATAAAATACTATATACAGTAGAATAAAATAAAATAAATATACAATAAGATAAAAATAGAATACAAATACTATATACAACTGAGTAAAAACACAACGATGACAGAAAGGATTATTGCACTTAGTATTATTGCACATGTATGGATGTGTGTGCTTGATCAGTTAAAGTCTTTATTATGGAGTCTGACAGCAGTGGGGAGGAAAGACCTGCGAAATCTCTCCGTCCCACACCGTGGGTGCCGCAGTCGCCCACTGAAGGAGCTGCTCAGTGCTGTCACAGTCTGCTGCATGGGGTGGGAGATGTTGTCCATCAGGGATGACAGCTTAGCCGCCGTTCTCCTGTCACTCACCACCTCCACTGGGTCCAGAGGGCATCCTAGAACAGAGCTGGCCCTTCGGATCACCCTGTTCAGTCTCTTCCTGTCCCCAGCAGAGATGCTGCCGCCCCAGCAGACCACACCATAAAAGATAGCAGAAGCCACAACAGAGTCATAGAAGGTCTTCAGGAGTGGGCCCTCCACTCCAAACGACCTGAGTCTCCGCAGCAGGTACAGCCTGCTCTGCCCTTTCCTGTAGAGGGCGTCTGAGTTATGAGTCCAGTCCAGTCTGTTGTTCAGATGAACACCAAGGTACCTGTAGCTGTCCACAGCCTCAATGTCCATACCTTGGATGTTCAGTGGTTGCAGTGGAGAATGCTTGTGCCTGCGGAAGTCTACCACCAGTTCCTTGGTTTTACTGGCGTTGATCTGGAGGTAGTTCAGCTGGCACCAGTCCACAAAGTCTTGAGTCAGTCCTCTGTACTCCTTGTCGTCCCCATCAGTGATGAGGCCGACTATTGCAGAGTCATCAGAGAACTTCTGCAGGAAGCACTGGGTGGAATTGTGGGAGAAGTCTGCAGTGTAGATGGTGAAGAGGAACGGAGCCAGAACCGTTCCCTGTGGGGCCCCCGTACTGCAGACGACCCTGTCCGACACACAGCCCTGAGTCCTCACATACTGTGGTCGGTCGGTGAGGTAGTCCAGGATCCAGGTAGTGAGGTGATGGTCCACTCCAGAGTTCACCAGCTTGTCCTTTAGAACCGAGGGAAGAATGGTGTTGAAGGCACTGGAGAAATCAAAGAACATGATTCTCACAGTGCTTCCAGCGGTCTCCAGGTGAGCGAGGGAACGATGTAGGAGGTGAATGACGGCATCATCCGCTCCAATGCCAGGCTGGTAGGCAAACTGAAGTGGGTCCAGTGATGAGCTTATTAGGCGCCGAAGCTGAGCCAGGACCAACCGCTCCAGGGTCTTCATCAGGTGGGATGTCAGAGCCACCGGCCTGTAGCTGTTGAGGTCCTTGGGGCGTGAAGTCTTTGGCACTGGTACAACACAGGAGGTTTTCCAGAGCTGTGGGACTCTTCCCAACCTCAGGCTCAGGTTGAAGAGGTGCTCCATCACCCCACACAGTTGGTCCGCGCAGGACCTGACGACCCTCGAGCTGATGCCATCTGGACCCGCTGCCTTCTTGCCATTAATCCTCCTCAGTTCCCTCCTAACCTGGGTGGTTGAGAGAGACAGGCTGGAGCCTTGTGTTGAGTGTGTATTGGATGCTGTTGTTGGGGGTGGGGAGGAGTGAGCAGGGTGAATAGAGGAGGTGTGAAGTGTCTGAGGTGGAACAGCAGCAGTGGGGGTGGATTAGCAGTCCAAGAGCAGAACTGTGCTGATTCACATTAGTATTTATTTCTGCCACCCGTCTCTGTTTCCACCAGTGTTACAACACCGTCCTCTGCATAGTTTTGGTATTTTGCACAGTTCAGTATTTGCAGGATAATGAGTGCACCCTCAGTCTAGTCACGAACGAGGAAACACAAGAACTCGCTGAAAAGGACGTTTAAAAGCAGCCGTCAGTACGCTGCTGGTGCGGCCCTCAGAGCCACGTCGGCTGAGCCTCCATGCCTTCACGCGCTCCACAACTTCAGCGCTTATCCGACTTTTCTGCCTCCCTGTTGTGTCCTCTGGATTCTGTCCACTTTCACTGAATCACACCCCTTCCTCTGACTTGCACGAACATGATCTCCCTGGTGAACATCAACTTAGGCATTTAGGAAGCTCCTGGTTAAAACAATGTAGCTTGAAGAGGCATGTATCTGACACTGTGGTGACACAGTCATCACTCACTCTGAGCCTACAAGGGTTTGGTGATGCCTCTGCGGCCTCGTTTTCACGCAGGAGTTCTGTGTTGATTGGAACAACAGTGACGACTGAGGCTAACAGCTAGCTGCAATAACAACATTTCTTTAACATACTTACTGCTTATACAGTCCTGCTCTTAGAATTTAATCAGTATTAAATATGTGCTAGTGTGCTGTATTTTGGTGGTTAGCTATTGGATTGGACATGGAAAATATCTAAGCTAGAAAACATAAGGTATTAGCATTTTCCGAGCCTTGGCTATGCTAATTAGCAAATGCTAAATCAACACTTACTGAAACCAACAGGGCACCAGTTTCAGCTTTATTCAGTTTCGATGTGCTGATTTATCTTTAGAAATGAATATTGAAGTGTTTCACCTTTATGTCAGATGTGAACAGAACTAATAGCAGAGGACTCGACGGCTGTCACAGACCTCTGTTTGTCCCACTGCCACATTTTGCTGGTTTGGCCACTTTGGAGGTGATAACATATCTTTTGTGTAGTATGTTTACCGTCATCATGGGGCCTTTATTACTCACTGTGTTTCATGGGCAAACATCTGTGGCTAAATGGAATGTGGCCACATTAGTGATTACAGTGTGTCTTTGTGAGATACGATGTACAGAGTCAGGTTTATGCCTGAGTTCATGCTGGATGATTCACATTAGCAGCCACTGCTTTGTTGTTCTTGGCCTTAATGCATTAGTCTCACTGCAGTTTGTGGTGTGAGCCAGCTGAATTAGTTGTGCAGTTATTAAGGATGATTCTCGCTTTAGGGTGTAAGCTCCTCGCCTGCTGCTTATGTACGTCTGACAGTGTGAGATTTACTCTGACTTTGTGTTTTTAATAGCACGGCTTTCATTTAACTGTCACTCAAACAGCTTATTTAACTGTTAAAATACAAAATTGTGATTAAGATTCAACTTTGATAAACTGTGCAGCTCTAGTAGCACGTAATCTCAGAACGACAACCTGTTAGTGACAAACTGTTTGAGCATCTTAGCTAGCTCAGCACACAGCAGACAAAAATACCCAAAATATGTGATTCCAGTTTGAATGCTCTAACCACTGTGATCCACCACAGCAACATCTTTGTGAAATTTGCAGATGACACCACAGTGGTGGGGCTCATTTCCAAGGGAGACGAGTCTACGTACAGAGACGAGGTGGAGCAGCTGACGTCATGGTGTAAGGCCAATAACCTCCTCCTCAACACTTCAAAAACCAAAGAACTCATAATAGACTTCAGAAGGAAAAAGGCAGAGATCCAACCACTATTCATAAATGGGGACTGTGTAGAAAGGGTGGCAAGCTTCCGCTTCCTGGGAGTCAATATAGAGGAGAACCTTTCCTGGAGTGTGAACACCTCCGAGCTGCTGAAAAAGGCCCAACAGAGACTGTACTTCCTTCTCAGGAGGAATAACATCATACAGAGACTGCTGGTGTCCTTCTACAGAGCCACCATTGAGAGTGTTCTAACTTACTGCATATGTATTTGGTACACTAGCTGCACAGGGGCTCAGAGGAAAGCACTCCAAGGGATCATTAACACCGCCCAAAAGATCACTGGCTGCCCTCTCCCCACACTGGAAGTTCTACACAATGCCCACTGTTTTAAAAAGGCCCGAAACATCATAAAAGACACCTCACATCCTGGCCACTCCCTGTTCGAACTGTTGCCCTCAGGCAGACGGTACAGGGCAATCAGAGCAAGGACTAATAGACTCAAACACAGCTGTTATCCAACTGCAATAACACATCTGAATACTACAAAAAAATGTCCATCACGCCACTCTTGTGTTAATCTATGCACGGTCTGAAGCATGTGTGTGGGAATGTATGTGAATGTTTTACTGTTACATCTTATTAGTATTTTAAGTATTCTATCTATTTTATTTATTGAATTTTATTGTTTTATTTATATTTTGATATTGCTAGGGATGATGCAATGATCGGGGACCATTCTTCATTTCGTTGTTCTCATGACAATGACAATAAAGTTTCTGATTCTGATCAAATAAGCAAAAATATCAATAACATGTAGGGCGACACAATTTCACTGACTCAATCATAAGTGAAGCTGTTGTGTTAAAGGGCATCGTCATGCCACAAAGGCCCGTTTTATACAGGACAACTGATATTCAACGTCTTTTTCTTACTGTGAAGTTGACATTAGGACAGCAGATGTGCAGAGTGGATTTAATCTTTTATAGCTGTCAGGGTTTGGTGTTTGTAATCAGCTATAACAGTTGGTCCATGAAACATGGCGTCACTGTTAGTCTAAACTCCAAAAACCACATTCCTGTTCAAAGCGAGCCTCACTGCCCATCAGGAGACTTTTACCTCAGCACGTTTTGGAAAATGATTTCACTGGATTTGAATTCTAATGGTCACCAGTTCATGTCCAGAACAAGTTCTGCTAAGGCTGCAGTTGTACTTCTAGCTCCATCTTTGCTCAGTCCAGGACTCTGAGTGCCACCACTGCGATATGGAGACCTCCACACATCCACGCCCAGCTCAGGCTGAGAGGAAGCCAACTTTACAGGATGTAAAGGACAGCTCACTGGTTTGTCATGGACGACACCCGGACAGGCTGCACACATGCCTGTGAGACCACTAACTGCCACAGACTGTGAATAAATCCCACCAGTGTGGGGCTGTCCCGTGGACATGTGGACATACGGGACACGGTGATGGACACGGTGATGCAGAGGCTGCTGGAGTGTGATGGACAAGAGGACATGTTTCTCCTCCTCGGTCTCTCAGCACTAACCTCTGCTGGCATTGACTGTGTGTGTGCGCGTCTGTCTGTCTGCGTGTGTCCGTGCGTGTCTGTGTGTGTGTGCGCGCGTCTGTGTGTGTGCGCGCGTCTGTGTGTGTGCGTGCGTCTGTGTGTGCGTACGTCTGTGTCTGTGAGTCTGTGTGTGCGTGCGTCTGTGTGCGTGCGTGTCTGTGTGCGCGTGCGTCTGTGTGTGTGCGTGCGTGCGTCTGTGTGCGTGCATCTGTGTGCGTGCGTCTGTGTGCGTGCGTCTGTGTGCGCGTGTGTCTGTGTGCGTGCGTCTGTGTGCGTGCGTCTGTGTGTGTGCGCGTCTGTGTGTGCGTACGTCTGTGTGTGCGTACGTCTGTGTCTGTGAGTCTGTGTGTGCGTGCGTCTGTGTGCGTGCGTCTGTGTGCGTGCGTGTGTGTGCGTACGTCTGTGTGTGCGTACGTCTGTGTGTGCGTACGTCTGTATGTGCGTCTGTGTGCGCGTCTGTGTGTGCGTCTGTGTGTGCGTACGTCTGTGTGTGCGTACGTCTGTGTGTGCGTACGTCTGTGTGTGCGTACGTCTGTGTCTGTGAGTCTGTGTGTGCGTGCGTCTGTGTGCGTGCTTCTGTGTGTGTGCGCGTCTGTGTGTGCGTACGTCTGTGTGTGCGTACGTCTGTGTCTGTGAGTCTGTGTGTGCGTGCGTCTGTGTGCGTGCGTCTGTGTGCGTGCGTCTGTGTGTGTGCGCGTCTGTGTGTGCGTACGTCTGTGTCTGTGAGTCTGTGTGTGCGTGCGTCTGTGTGTGCGTACGTCTGTGTCTGTGAGTCTGTGTGTGCGTGCGTCTGTGTGCGTGCGTCTGTGTGTGTGCGCGTCTGTGTGTGCGTACGTCTGTGTCTGTGAGTCTGTGTGTGCGTGCGTCTGTGTGTGTGCGTCTGTGTGTGCATACGTCTGTGTGTGCGTGCGTCTGTGTGTGCGTACGTCTGTGTGTGTGCGTCTGTGTGTGCGTACGTCTGTGTGCGCGCGTCTGTGTGCGCGTACGTCTGTGCGTCTGTGTGTGTGCGTCTGTGTCTGTGAGTCTGTGTCTGTGCGTCTGTGTGTGTGAGTCTGTGTGTGTGAGAGGCTGCCCAGGATCAGCCCGACAGAGATCACACAGTTCATAGATGAGCGTTCAGAAACAGTGGCAGGCTTGTCCCACTGTGGGAGTGGGCTGTCATGCTGAATGCACTGGAAGCTCTGACTCTGTGCAGGATAAGAAACATGACAGCATTGTCTATCAGAGGAGTGGCTAATAATCGACCTGTGAAACTTTCACATTCACCCAGTGATTCCCAGTTTAGGCACATCTATGGTTTCCTTATTGTTCTTCATTTATACTGGTTTACACTGTGGATGCTCACATTAGACTCATGGAAATAATCCTCCTCACTTCAGATAGTGTCTGTCTCCTGAATCCAAACTGGAAGTCCACAGAGGAGGGGCCTGAAAACTGAACTGCCTCCCATTAAGTACTCTGGGAACAACAGGTAAGCTTTACTGGGCTGGTCTTTATTGTCAGGGCGAGTGGGGTCTGATAACTCAACACTCCGTGTGTGAGGATTTAACAGGGGAGGAGCCGGTATGGGACAGACGTGCTCGCTCCGTCTGGTCCCGGTCAGTGATGTCTCCGTCTTCTGTTTCTGGCTCTTTATGTCCCAACAGAGCGTTTTCCACGCTCACATACATGACATAGTAAACACACGTGTTCCCAACCACGCGTGTGTGTCTCCGTTTCATGTCAGAACCCTGCTGTGACAAACATCTGTTCATTTAACAATAACCCGAGCACGCTGACATTTCCAGGGATGAAGAGACGACGACCTTTAAAGGGAAGTTTGTCCTCATTTATTCCTGAATCCCAAAGCAGAAGTGATGTGACATTTACCAAACCGCTCCATCTGCTGAAACGCTGCCGGTGAAGTCCATGACGAGAACTCTCTCTGTGCCAATCAGCACTTCAGTGCAGCTTCTCATCGGAGGGATGCTCCCGCTGTGTGGAGCATCAGATGGTCCTCCACCAAACAGGTACAGATTTATGATCCAGGGACACGAGAAGCATTCACCCGGGTGAGGTTTACACAGATGCTCTAAACGGGCCGTGGATCCCACTCAGTGCAGACGAGCTGGGGCGAGTCAGGGCGATACATCACGCTCCATATGGAGCAGCCACACGGTGACACTGACAAAGTGCTGCGCTTCATTGGGCAGCTACAGGAACCAATGGTAATTTAGGCTCATTGCAAAGCCAATAAAAAGGAACGACAAATGTTCCTCTGGGAGACGTCAAACTTTGGATCACTCGGCAAAAAGAACGAGCAGGACACGAGCTTATCTCTACTGTCTGCTCTCAAACGCCAGCCTCCACCCGAACGCCGAGGCTTTCCATCTCATCTCCACCGCTAACAGACCTTCCTTCCTCATACTGAACACAGCACAGGGTGGGATGATTAATGAGGCAGCAGAGAGGCCGAACCCTGACCACGCAGAGGAATGAAGCACTCCTAAAACCACACAGTCTGTTACTTAGACGAGAAGGGCTCTGAGGGAAAGACTTCAGGATGGGTCTCCTTCTGACCGCAGCTTCATCTTCAAGCGTTAGCCATGAATTATGCTAATGACACAGAAATATTTCCAAGAACAAAACTTGTATGTCCCCAGGTGGCCCAGGACGACTCCACAGTCCTGCTTAGCTGGGGTGACAGGGAAGATGAACTGAGGGGTGATGAAGGTCAAACTCTTTGGTGATCAGCTTTCCTCTGAGCCAAGATGGTAAATGGCCTGTATTTATATAGCACCTTACTAGTCCCTAAGGACCCCAAAGCGCTTTACATATCCAGTTATCCACACATTCACACACTCAGTGGTGGTCCACTGAGTGTGTGAATGTGTGTGTCCCTTTTGTTGGGTCTGTGTTTCCACAAGCCCCGCTAGTTTAGAGACTTATCATGAAGAAAACAAGACATAACAGAACATCTTCAACCCGCTAGCGAGGGAAGTCTTTGGTCAAGAACCAGCTCTTGGAGCTCACGCTGCTAACCTGTGTCCAGCCCAAAATCCTTCAAAGAGCAGCTTCCCTCGCAGCTATTTATTGACAAACTGTTACAATACACATCACAGCACAAGCACCTCCCACCGTAAAACCCCCCAATGGTTCTAAGACAAGGCACCGTGTGTGTGTGTGTGTGTGTGTGTGTGTGTGTGTGTGTGTGTGTGTGTGTGTGTGTGTGTGTGTGTGTGTCTGTATGCATGACTTCCTGCATAAAAGCAGGAAGCAACATCACAAGGAACAGATCTTCCAGATAGGATGTATCTGCAATAAAACCTCCCCCAGCACAGAGAGGCTGGAGAGGTGGTCAGGGACAAAGGAATGTCTTGATCCTATAGATTGAACTCAGACTTACAAATTTAAGAAGCCCAATGACAACATTCAACAATTAGACTTAACACCTTTGACTAACTGTACAATCAAAAGGTTTACATCAGCGCTGTAACTGCACTATTTTATCAACCTGGGTTTGCCTCTTATCTGTATTTCATTTTATTTAATTTTAATTGCTGTACAGTACTCTGTTTTTGGTAACTATTGTCCATGATGTAAATATGTAAAAAATGTATGTTTCTGTTCTGTGTCCTGTTTGTTTGTATATGTGTTTTTCTTTTTCTTTGCCTGTCCCATTTGGTTCTTTAGCCGTCAGAATTGTTGTCTGAAAACCAACAAGGAGACCCAATGGATTTACTTTGCCAAATGGATCATCATGGCCTTGCCGTATTGGTCCATTTGATCGACCTTTGTTGTTATTATTTATTTTATTTTATTTTCAGTTGTTACAGACGGGACAGACATGACTGAGGGATAGGAAAGGTGATAGGAAAGAAAGATGAAGGAAAAGAAAAACAGGAGGGAAGAGGGACAGTGAGAAAGGGCACTTAAAAAGAGAAAGAAGAGAAAACAAGCAAATAAACAGAGCAACATACTAAACACAACACCATCAGGTTAATCTGGCTAACAGCAGTAAATACTAAAACACCACACCGGCTGCCTTTACCCAGTATTTTCCTCGCCAATGTCCGTTCTCTGGCAAACAAAATGGATGAGATACGGCTCTCCATCACTAACAACAGACGGATTATGGACTCAAATGTCATGTTTTTCACCGAAACATGGTTGAACAACAGCTGCCCGGACAATGCTATCGAGTTAGCAGGACGCCACACACACCGAGCCGACAGGCTAGCAGATGACTCCGGCAAGACCAGAGGTGGAGGTTTGTGCATTTATATTAACAATGCTTGGTGCATGAACTCCACTACTACTGAGAGTCACTGCTCACCTAATGCGGAGTTTTTAATGGTCAAATGCAGACCTTATTATCTCCCCAGAGAACTCACTTCGATCATACTCACTGCCGTGTATATACCCCCCGACGCTAATGCTAGGTTGGCCATGAAAGAACTTTCTGCAGCCATTAACAAACACCAGAATAAACACCCCGAGGCTGCTTTTATTGTTGCTGGCGACTTCAACCACACCAACTTAAAGACAGTCCTCCCCAGATTCCACCAACATGTCTCCTGCCACACCAGAGGAGACAAGACTTTAGACCATGTGTATTCCAACCTGGCTGGAGCCTACAAAGCCACACCCCTCCCCCACATTGGACAATCGGACCATCTCTCCCTGTTCCTCACACCTCGGTATTCACCACTCATCCAACGTGTGAAACCTGCTGTGAGGACAATTAAAGTGTGGCCAGAGGGGACAGACGCAGCGCTCCAGGACAGATTTAAAAACACAGACTGGAATATGTTCACCCACACAGACCTGGACCAGTACGCCTCATCTGTACTGGATTACATCTCCGAAACCACAGACAGTGTCACCACCCAGAAACGGATCACCATGTACCCCAACCAGAAGCCTTGGATGAACCGGGATGTTCGTCTCCTCCTGAAGGCCCGCAACACCGCCTTTAGGTCAGGAGATGCACACGCCTACAGCACAGCCAGGGCTAATCTAAAGAAGGGCATCAAAAAAGCCAAACACCATTACAAAAAGAAGGTAGAAGAACACTTCTCCAACTCCAACCCCCGACGCATGTGGCAAGGACTCCAGACCATTACAGACTACAGGACCACCAAACCCTCCCCCGCATCCTCTGATGTCTCCTTCCTCAACGAGCTCAACAACTTTTATGCTCGTTTTGAGCGAGGGAACCCCACAACCACAACCAAAGCAGACATGACGCCAGACCACCAACCTCTGACTCTCTCCCCCACCGATGTAGGAGCGGTGCTGAGCAGGATCAATGTCCACAAGGCTGCAGGTCCCGATGGCATCCCCGGGCGTGTTCTCAGAGCGTGTTCTGGGGAGCTTGCAGGAGTGCTCACAGACATATTCAATCTGTCCTTGGCCCACGCTGTGGTACCGGCCTGCTTCAAATCCACCTCCATCGTCCCGATACCCAAAAACTCCAACCCATCTTGCCTCAATGACTACCGCCCAGTAGCACTCACCCCCATCATCACTAAGTGCTTAGAGCAGCTGGTCCTAGCACACTTCAAATCCTGTCTCCCCCCCACCCTGGACCCCCACCAATTCGCATACCGCCAGAACAGGAGCACAGAGGATGCAGTCTCCATCGCAATGCACTCTGTCCTCTCACACCTGGACAACAACAACACCTACACCAGAATGCTGTTTATAGACTTCAGTTCAGCATTCAATACAATCCACCCCTCACAACTCATCAAGAAACTGACAGACCTGGGCATCAGTTCCCTCATCTGCAAATGGTTACTGGACTTCCTGACCAACCGCCCCCAACATGTCCGGCTGGATAACCACTGCTCATCTACCATCACAATGAACACCGGTGTACCACAAGGCTGTGTGATGAGCCCTTTCCTCTACTCCCTCTTCACCCACGACTGCAGACCTGCTGATGGTTCCAACACCATCATTAAGTTTGCAGATGACACCACGGTGATTGGCCTCATCAGTGACAACGATGAGGCCGCCTACAGGGAGGAGGTGGATCGTCTGGCTGAGTGGTGCGACACAAACAACCTGCTGCTTAACACCGAGAAGACCAAGGAGCTCATCGTGGACTACAGGAGGAATGCTGACCCACATCCACCCATCCACATTAAGGGGACGGCTGTGGAGCGTGTGAGCAGCTTCAAGTTCCTGGGAGTCCACATCTCCGAGGATCTCACCTGGACGACCAACTGCTCCAAGCTGGTCAAGAAGGCTCATCAGCGCCTCTTCTTCTTGAGGACTCTGAGGAAGAACCACCTGTCCTCAGACATCCTGGTGAACTTCTATCATTGCACCATCGAGAGCATCCTGACCAACTGTATAACAGTCTGGTACGGGAACTGCTCTGCCTCGGACCGGAAGGCGTTGCAGAGGGTCGTGAAAACTGCCCAGCGCATCACCAGAGCACCACTTCCTGCCATAAAAGACATCTACAGGAAGCGGTGTCTGAAAAGGGCTGGGAAAATCATCAAAGACCCCAGTCACCCATCACATGGACTCTTCACCCTCCTGCCCTCTGGGAGGCGCCACAGGAGCCTCCGGACTAAGACCACCAGGTACCGGAACAGCTTCTTCCCCACAGCTGTCAGACTCCTGAACTCTGCCTCCTGACATCTGACCCACGTTAACATATGGACTGAACATACACACACCCACAATGGACAACTGTACCCTCAAACACAATAATAACATGGACTGAACCACCACTCACAACCACTAGCACTTTATATAGCCTCTGTAGAAATTATCTACACCCTCACTTATCTTAACTGCACTACTGTATAGCTCTGTGTAAATAATCATTCTGTACATTCGATAATCTTTAATTCTACAACTGTTTACAACTTCCATAGTTCACATTTCTGTATAGCTGTAAATCTCAGATTTCTGTAAAGTTATTTATTTCATTTCATATTCTGTATAGTTTTTCATATTTATATCCTGTTCATATCCTGTACATAGCTTGTACTCACTACAGCCTGTACATACTTATAGTTATAGCATATTCACAACATACTTCATACCGTGTACATTATAACATACCATAATAGACCCATTTCTGTAATATACTTACATATCTATACTATTGCTAATATATATTGTAATATATCTATATCACTAAAGCACTTCTGGATGGATGCAAACTGCATTTCGTTGCCCTGTACCTGTGCATGTGCAATGACAATAAAGTTGAATTCTATTCTATTCTAATTCTATTCTATTCTAAATATTGAATATTGTTGTGTAGCAAGCAGGACCGACAGCGCACAATGTGCTTGGAAATAGCAGCCAATAGAGGTGTAGTTTATGTCTGTGCACACCCGTGTGCACACCTGTGTGGATCAGCGCACTTGTATTCGAAAAGTTTCTCCATGTAATGGTCTGCTAGAGAGTGTAGAGACCCATAGCCCCGTCCCCCAGGGCATGAAGCAGGCATGGAGGAGATCCAGGCCCCAGACATCCAGAGGCCCCAGAGAGCGAGAGCCCAAGGAGGACCACCGGAGGGGCATCTGTGCCACCCTCCTGGGAAGAGCTGAGGAGAGCCCCAGACGAGGGGTCACCCAGTAGCCATGGAACAGAAGCCAGAGGGGGTTGCAGTGGCGTGCCCGCCGGCTCTGCCGGCAGCCAGCTGTGCCAGAGTGAACCGAGCCACAGGCCCAGAGGCCGGAGGCCCGAGGGCCCCCTTTGCCCCGGAAGAGGCCTGACCGAGCAACAGGCGCCAGGCCCCGCCAAGTAGTCACCGGGAGTGAGCTGGTACATACCTGAGCGCCCAGCCCCGGACACCAAGAACCACCAACGCACTGACCCCTGAGGGCATCAGTCACCGGCAGGGAGTGTGGTGAGGGGAGATAGGCCTTGGAGGGCCTGGGAGTTCCCAGAGAGGTGGAGTGTAAGACCCGACCTGACATATAGACACAGACAAACAGGCACACACAGACACAAACATGCATTCCCACCCTCATGCACACATATACAAACACTCAGCACTCACCCAACGTAGGGATAGACATAAATGGACACACAATCACACTCCCCAAACAAACTCTATAGCCCAGGTCCAGGTACCCTCACCCCTGGAGGGGGAAACGGCACCTAGACCCAGGAGATGTTACCCTTTCCCCCGGGGTGGAGGCAAGCAGACCGCCCCAGGCTCCGCAGCAGCAGGGAGGCCCCGCATCCCAGATCCCAATCGGACGGTCAACACATGGTCAGCTACCTTCTTTCACGGCGTCTTTAACCCTTTAGGACCCACCATAGAGCCAAGTCCGCCAGAGCTTACTCCATATTTTTACATGCTGTAGTTCCATTTTGGGGAGCATTTCAAGTTGCTAAACATCAATACAACTGTTATAGCCCAAAGTTTAATAATATGTATGCATTAAGTCCATAGTAACTACATAAATTGCAAAAAAGTGCAATAAACTACAAATTGAAAATTGTTTTTTTACATATATTTCTACTTAGAGACATTTCAGAGGTTTATCCCTCAAAACTTTAAATACAAAAAAGTTGCATAAAATAGTTTCCAACACCAGGAAATTTATTTTGAGTGTCTTCATAGTTTTATTTTTGAGATACACCAATTTTTATATTCTGCAGGAAAAACAAAAATAAATCTTATAATGCAAATTTGCAAAAAAAACAGCATGTGCATCAAAATAAACTATTTTCAGCAGCGCAATTTGAGTTCTAAGCATCCCAGCAACTATTCAGAGAAGCATGAAGTCAAACATGACTTTTAAAAACACCAGTACCGGCTTATAAGGCCCCAAAGGTTAAAAACTACATTTTCCGCAAAAATGACATCACTTCCGGTTTCGGGCAGGTAATAGTGGACATGCGATAGTTCGCGCTGACGTCTATTCCAATGTAGGAAGTGTTACGAACAGCTGATCGGATCGGCAAAGCGTGTTTCTGGATTATTATGTTTTTGTTGCTGCAAGTGTTTTTTTGCAAAGCTTTATGTGGAAGGAAACCGTGACCGAGGACAAGCTGATGGCATAAGATGTAAGTACAACTCCTCCGGTTTCATATGCAAAACAAATTATTGGGGTTAAATAGCAAACTGTTCAGCAAAGCCTTGATGATGTTGATCCTCTTCAGGAAATGTTGGCTGCGCTGCACCATTTCAAAGGTTTCACAGTTTTAGGAAATATGCAGATGTGTTTGATGTAAATAGCAGCACAGCACCGAGCCACGTCCTTCCCAGCTCTCTTTCACTTTCCATCAGTCAGTCACCAACACTTCATTAGCAGCGGCTTGGCTGAGGGCTGGCTTCATGTGCAGCACTAACACACAGTACGTAGCTTTTTTTAAAACGCGGCAGTATTTCCTTCTTTCCCTCGTTCAGAGGAACCCTGTGACCTGGGAAAGGCAGGGATTCTTCCAAAAACCAACCAAAGGCTACGCTCAGCAAAACAAGCTGTGGTAGAAACTGAGATCGCTTTAATGGGGAGGTAGCCTTCCAACACAGTCCGGGGAAATCTAACACATTGGCACTTTTCATAATTACAACTGCCTCCAGTTAAAGGACGGGCGATTGGAAGTGTGTGCATACATGAGTGACTGAGATTGATTACCTGGACAGAGAACGATTTCTCCCTCAGCACTGCAGAGACAATCTGCATAATCACTGGCTTCATCACAGTGAGTGCTCTGCACCCTGCAGAACAGTCACAAAGAAACAGCCAACAGTGAAGGAGCTTTGAAAGTGCTGAATCAGCTTTAATTATGGCTACACTTCAGCAGCGAGGACACTTACTGCAAACACCATCAGCTCCGTCCACAACGGGACTACAACCCCACTCTCTAACAAACCTGTACAACACTTCAGTGGGTTACAGAGCACACGAGAAACGGTAAACATTGGCCCAAGATGACATCACATACATTTATAATCTCAGTCAGCTCAAAAAGCACATGACCAGCAATCTTTATCAAACAGAGCAACATGATTCGCAAATGAAATACCATCTATGAAATGAAGGACAGTATTTTTAGATCATTTATAATTTGTTAGATTTAGCAGATGCCCAGCATTAGCTAACATTACCCATAAATAACAGTTTCGATTTCAAAAACGAAGCAACTTATCCTTCACAAATTAGAGCGTCGCTTTTAATTTCCTTCATAAAACTGAATTTTTTTTAATGCTAATGTTAGCTAACCTTAGCTCTAATGCCAAGGTTAGCATTAAAGCTAAAGTTGGCTAACCTTAGCCAACTTTAGCTTTAATGCCAAGGTTAACCAACTTTAGCTTTAATGCCAAGGTTAACCAACTTTAGCTTTAATGCCAAGGTTAGCCAACTTTAGCTTTAATGCTAAGGTTAGCCAACTTTAGCTTTAATGCTAAGGTTAGCCAACTTTAGCTTTAATGCCAAGGTTAGGTAACATTAGCTTTAATGCTAAAGTTGACTTCCCAGCACAGCAGAAAGCTAACTTAGCTTACCTTCTTGCCAACACTGTCACTAGCAAAATATTGATTTAATTCTCATCGTGCATTTGTCTCTATGAGGATCTATGCTGCTATGCTATGCTTTCAGTAACCAATCAAGAAGCAAGGAAGGGGAAAAATAAGAAAGGTATTTGGGAAGGAGTAAAAATAACACAATCCTTCGAATTTATAATAAATATCCTTAAAGTATCTATAAGCTGTCAGAGAAACTGTTTTTATACATTAGGATTATTATAAATGTAAATTTATAAATTTTGTAACAAAATCAAGAAAGATTCAATAAAACCATTGACTAAATACCAGAGCCGCCAAGAG
>NC_135180.1:567871-572270 GCF_041146795.1 Maylandia zebra | reverse complement strand
GGACCCAGAGGTGGTCAGACACAGGATGCTTTACATTCTACTGGAATAAGTGCCTGCAAATTTGGTTAGAGTACACACACGACAAAGAAACACTGTTATACATTTACACGCTGCTAACACTGGCCTGGCACATGCTCCCTCAGGACCATCCTGCCTGTCAGAAGCTGCAACAACATATTTCATCTCATGCAAACACGTTCACAGCAACTCCCTCGTCCACAGCCAAACGAGCACAAAGGAAAGAAACAGGGAGAATACTCTTGTACTAGGGTGTCTTTTTATAAAGGTTCAACAGCCTTTTGCCCAGCTGATTAACAGCTGTATCTCACAGGCATGGTCAGCAAACTAAATGAGTGTGTCACACAAACATACAGCAACCTACAAATACTCTGGAATGTTACGTGTTGGTTGCATGTGGTCAATTAGCCACACAACATATTAATTTTAGAGATCCTCCCAAAGACACCAGCAGCACTGTAGCTGCAGGTGTCCAACTCCAACTCCGTCTCCAACTCCCTCTGGATAAAAACACGTGTCAGTCACTGTGAACTGTTCAGGGTAAAACAGACACCACCACGGATCTAAAATTCCCACCAACAGCTAATCTAGTGAAATGTGAACCGTTTGCTCAGGTGACCGATAAACTGAAAAAACTGGTGTGGAAATATTTGGCATTCATCCCCTCTGATGAAAAAGCGTGAACACAAACCATTTTGGATGTGAAATGTTACACGCCTACTTTTCAATCCGTTAAACACGAGCACGTACCCACGCCACAGTGAGACGTCACTGAAATGTGTAGAGGAGCTGCAGACAAAGGCAGGCTGGCGGTTGCTATGGAACCCTGATGGTTTACGGCCTCGGCAAAGGCCGAGGAGTCAAACCTGCTCCAGTTAATCAATGACCGCCTTTCGCTGAGCCGGGGCAATCAAACACAGACGTGCATACCAGAGAATGAGATGGAGAGAGAGCGGGGCTGCGGAGGGCAGCAAACATGTGGGAATGTCTGAACAAATGAGAGGTTGGAAGAAGTGATCGCATGTTGGAGGCACGATGACATCAGACAGACGCCTTGATATGAGCTATCAGGAGACGGCGGCTGCTCTCAGGGAGCCGTGATCCTGCCGTTATGTTGTGCAGCTAATTCACACGCAACAGTCAAAACATGATGTCCTACTGCATCCACACTGCTGGGACAACATGTGGAATACAAACAGAGCAAAATGGGAATGGGACCCCGTGTAGCTTTTATGAATTCAACTGAAAGCTGAAGGCTCCGCCCCCCTGTCTACTCTGAAATAGCACCACAGTGTGAGAGCGCTGTGGTGGGGTGATGTGGGTGTTCCCTGAGAGCCCTGCAGAGCCACATCCATACACGTCACTAAGTGTCGGGTCAGCTACAATCTGACCCCCCCCAGCATCCGCTGACCACATCATGCACACGGTCAGCTGCTGCAGTGGGAGCTCATCACAATAACGTGTCACAGGCCGGCTACAGCTTGTTCCAACAGATGTTCTCTGCTTCGCTCCCCCCACCTCCACGCCACCCCCCCCCCCCCCCCCCCTCCTTTATGCCAGGACAATTTGGGCCAATCCCCCGCTGTTAAACACGCTCCCAGAGGCACGAGGCCCAATCCAACACGTGGCTGGAGGTGGACTGGTGCTCAAAGCAGCCTAAACTCTGAGTGGGATTTTTGTGATTTTTGTTTTCTTAAATAAATGCAACACCAGTGGGTCATCATCACCTGATTTACACAGACAGACTCTGTATGGACTGCATCCATGAGTGCTAACCTTTAAATTATAAAAGCCTCCTATTTTAAGTAGCATGCTCTGCACTGATAAAGTATTCTTTGTTGCATTAGTTTAAAGTTTCCACCTGGAAACTTGAATACGCAGTTTGAGCTCCACTCGTGCAGCCGTAGCACGGGTTATATATAAATCTATCTGCTATGGCTGATGTACCCTGTTAGGAGAAAACAGCTGTAGCCTTTAAGGATGTTTTCTCCCTTTATAACAAGTTTCCAGAGTTGATCTTGGAGCTGTACTCACAGGGCCGTAGGTTTGGTTGCTTCTTTGAGCAAACAGCCAAATATAATAACGCTCCATGAAACGCAGCTTTCTGTTAGTGCACAGAGGCTGAACCACACAGTCAATCCCTCATATACTTCAAGGTGCAAAATGTTTTCTCAGTTTTTATATACAATAGAGAAATACTACTGTATTGTACTGTATAAATACTACTGAATGAAATCTGAACATAGCTCTTGGGACTTGGATCGTGTGGTTCTGTCAGCTCAGAGTCACTTCTACTTAGAAAATACAAGGTTTTTGTTCATTCACAGGAAATGTCCTATATTTTCACTGTGGACCTTTTTTATTCTAAAGTAGACAGGCAGATAAAACTGGAACTTTTCTGTCATTAAATGGTTTAAATTGTTTTGTTGTAACAGGAATGGCCAACAGTTACAGTTACCAGTCCAAAGCTGTCCACTGGAGACCATCTGTTTGAGACCCACGTCCAGGATCGATGCCTCACCTCCACTTATTCAGTCGCTGAACTGGACCTGACTTCTGTCTTTGTGGGAACATCTTCAGTGGAATTATCTGACATAACTTTCCGTGTTGTACAACAATGATTATACAGTTATTTCGTCATCATTTCAGCTGCTATAATAGAAGAATTTCCCACATGTGGGATGAATAAAGTATTTTAGATCCCGCTGTAGTAAACGGAATCATCATGTGACGTTTCTGGACCGACTCCCCACAGGTTGTTGCCACCTGGTCCGCCTCACCAACTATGTCTCCAACCATCAGAGGACCTTATCATATTCTCACTGCTATTTCAAACTGTACATACAAATCCAGCCTTGAAACTTAATTTGTTCAAGTAAGGATGTTAGTTTTTGGAAAAATATAAAGAAACTTATTCCTTCAAAGGCTTCATATACAAACCAAAGGAAACTGAGCCAAGCTACATAAACATTAAGAACAAACTGAAACTGAGAGAAGCAAAGAGGAGACTGTGTGAACAGCAGCATGCAGGAGCACACTGGTATGGCTGCCAGCTGCTGCCAGCACAGGACTGACCTGTGCTTAGGGGAGCACACAGCAGCCTGATGAGTGTTTGCAGAGGGCTCTCCCACATCCTCTCTTTACAATGGGGTCGACGTATTAGGTCAGAGACGGCAGATGCTGAGGAGCAGCAGGGATACACTGTGGGAATAATGGCTCTGCAACAAGGTCCTCAGTTTGAACTCGAGGCCCCCAAAATAAGCAGAATGCATGAGAGGGAAACTCTCACTGTGTTTCAGTAAACAGCCCTGGTTAGGTCACATTGGCACCCAGGAATAGCAGTGTAACCGTAGACAGACAGGTCTGGTCACGCCAGCCCGGACGTGTATGCGTTTGTCGCCTATAAACAGAACTCACACGGAGGAGAGGAAGTGAGGACTCAGCACTGAGAGGCTGGAGACAGCAGGTGCTCTGTGTGCGGACTCACAATCCTCTGCTGTGTCCCAAAGGTGTTTGGAACACCTGGGCTTAACCAGTTTACCTGCCAGTACTGTTTGTTTCACTTCTTTAGGATTTTGCAATTTGCCAGCACAACTAGCAGCTACCCACCAGAGCAAACGAGTTAACGATGATAAACTAGCATGAGCTCAATTGAAGTTGATTTTTGTAAAGAAATAATTGTTTCATATATGCCGTATTTTGAATAACCTCATAGAAATGAATAGGAAGCCAGAGACAATGTGTTTGCGCCATGCAGGTTGGCACTTTGCACACAAAATGACTCATTTGCGCAGTTTTTAAATAGAGTTTGGTGACAGAAACGGGTAATGGCAGCGTACACACCCACAGCGCGGCTGCTTGGTGGTGGCTAACCTGCGAGCTCAGCATGGAGTTACCCTGCTCCATCTCCCCGAACTCCGTCACCTTCCTGCGGCTCCACAAAGCCCCGGGCACCGACTCAAAGCACGGGAAACGCTTCAAACGAACACGCGGTGAAATCACGACAACTTACTTTAACTCGTGCGGCTGAAACTCTGCCGTCCCTCCGCCGTTTTCATCGCTCGAGGTCCTTTAAATAAAAGCCACGTGTTTTTGTCCGTTTGTCTGGGTTTTATTGCGGAACAATCCCGCGCGTGTATTGGGGTGCGGTGCAGACTCCAGTATACTCTGCAGGAGCTGTCCCTGTGTCCGTGTGTCCACGCTCACTGAAGCAGCAGTCCACAGTCACCGGGATCTTTGTCCATTGTGTGCCTCCTCCCCACGCGTCTGTCCGCGGAGTGCTCCTCTGCTGCCGGGGCTCCTGTGAGTAACAGCTGGCTCACAGTCATGCCTATGCCCGCCCCGCGGAGAGAGCCGGGCTGTCAGGGAGCGGACACCGGAG